>NC_083103.1:51597631-51796542 GCF_949774975.1 Lagenorhynchus albirostris
CTCAGCAGCTGCAACTAAGAGCAGGGGGGAAGCGAGGACAAGACTCGCAGACCAGGTGCCCAGCCTTGAGAGGCCAATCCTAAATCTGACCACCTAGCCCAGCTGCAGTGTGGCTGGGCTCCACGCTCTGAGCTCACCCTCCATTCCTGCCTCAGAGTTCTGGTCATGTGGTTCTCACTACCTACATGCTGCCTCTGTTCCTCCCCACCCTCCGATGCCTCCCTTGCCTTCCTCCGAGAAGGCTTCCCTGACAACCGGCCTATTCCGCAGGGCCTGTGTCACCCCTCAGCCCGGGCCTCAGTCTCCCAGCCTGCACCGTGAAGACGCCAGACTAGATCAAGACTCTTCAACCTTCTGAACCCACTCCCTGCCAGTGAGAGGGAAGGGTTAAAGTGACACTCTTGGAACTCCTGGCTCCTCCCAGACTCTGGCCTCAGCGCTCAGGCAACTTGAGCCTAGCACCTGCCCAGCAGACCCGCAGGCCCTTTCCCTCGCGGTGCCGGCCAAACTGCATCTGGGCCAAGGTGGGCACCAGCCAATTCTGGCTGCTTCCCCTGACTTCTGTACACCCTTGGCCAGAGAGCTCATCTCCTCCTCAAAGCTTTGTGTGGCCTGAATCAGAAGCTCTTTGACCTTTGGGACTCCTCCTGGGTCTCTGCAGTGGGCTAGGGACTTGGTAGCTAAAAGAGGTGAGGTAACAGGTCAGGGCTTCTTGCCCCACGATGGGCAGCTCAGCCATCAGGCCTGGACCACAGGGTGAGAAGAGGACACCAGGCTCAGGAACTTCTCTTGGACTCCAAACATCTGGTCTGGTGATTTTATGGAGGACTGGGCTCCTCTACCAAGACTGTGTTTCTCTTAGATGGCTCTGGGCTTGGGGAAGGGAAACCAAGAGACAGAAGAATTCTTTGGGCTCCTGGGAGAAAAGAAGCAGCCTCAGGACTCAAAGGCAGGCAGGCCACGGACTTCTGAGGCTAGGGCTCTACCACCTTTAGGTGGGGGCAGTGGGTCATCCTGGGTCTCTAACTCAGGGTCTGAACTGAGCACACAATCAACTGCTAGGGCCCTGAGCAATGCTCTCCATCCTCCTGGGGCTGCCCTGTGGGGTCTAACTTCCCAGGTCCCTGCGGGTCCCTGCGGCTCCCTGCGCCTGGTGCTAAGCTTTTGATGATGTCCCTATCCCTACTAGTCCCCCCAGAATGTAACAGCACAAGAGGGGAAGTTGTCTCAATAATAATGATGATAAAAATAACAATAGTTAACATTCATATAGTTCCTACTATGTCATGTGCTAAAAACTGCTCTAAGTACTTAACATCTTACTCGGTTAACCCTATACAAGCTCTAGTAGGCAGGTACTGTTTCACCCATTTTTCAGATAAAGGAACTGAAGCACAGAAAAGGTAGGTAACTTGCACAAGGTTACACAGCTAGAAAGTGGCAAAACTGAGCTCTGAACTTAGGCTGTCTGGATTCAGAGGCCATGTGCCTAACCGCTATACAAAACTGCCTGGTAGGAGAGAAGAGGGACGTATAGCCACAAATTACGTCCGTGTTGCCTCCTCAGACCTTGTTCAGTACCTCAGAAGGCCAGAAGCAGAGCCAGGGCAAGAAACCAGGTTTGGGCTTCCCTGGTGGCACAGTGGTTAAGAATCCGCCTGCCAATGCAAGGGACACAGGTTCGAGCCCTGGTCCGGGAAGATCCCACATGCCACGGAGCAACTAAGCCTGTGCGCCACTACTAATGAAGCCCGTGCGCCTAGAGCCCGTGCTCTGCAATGAGAGAAGCCACTGCAATGAGAAGCCCGCACACTGCAATGAGAAGGGCCCCCACTCACCGCAACTAGAGAAAGCCCGCGCGCTGCAATGAAGACCGAACGCAGCCATAAAAAAAAAAAGAAAAAAAAGAAACCAGGTTTGTTGACTCAGCTCCCCAGCTGCCTGGAGCACCTCAATCCCGATGATGTCTGAAACACTGTGGTCTGGCCAAGTGGAGGTGAGAACTCTAGGGTGGGGTGGGAGTTGGACAACTCAAGGCTTTCAAGGGGACACTTGTGCCTGGCCTTGTTGCCGACCTCCTGCCTCCTACACACACTCCTCATGAACAGTAGCATCTGGCTCCAGGCCTGTGGTTAGTCCAGGAGCTCAGATGACAGGTTGATTCTTGCTCTTTACTTCTGATTCCTATCCTGACTGCTTTGGTCCAGGCTGATCTCTCCCCAGCTCTGACCTCCTCTCTAGCACATCCTGTTTGTACTTCCCAGTTACCACATTCTGTTGATTCTCTGAAAGGTTTCTTTTCTCCAAATCCACAGCCTTCAAAGCCTTTCCTTCATCTTTGCTGAATTCTACTCATGCCACCGTACATGGCTCTCTCTTCCTTTCCCTGTACGCATTCTCTTTGTTTTGTTTTACTTAAGTGCTAATATAGGCTAATGTCATTTGAGAAAGTTAGTGAGTGGTTTGGTGGCCAGTGCCTCTCAAGGAACTGTGACCTCCCTGAAGAGGGTCCATGGCACCACGTCTAGCACTTTAAGCACGACGGGCGCTTGGTGGAGTTGGTGGAACTTACATATAAAGCTTAGTCCCCTGGGGAACTGTAAGCTTTGGCGGGGGAGGGGACCACAGCTCCTTCTCTGTCTACTTCTGCACCTAGCTCAGGACTATTGGCTTTGTAATTTGCTGAAAGATGTACATTTCAAGTTTGAGGCCCAAACTACTTTCCTACTCTCTGGCCTGCCTGTCCTCAGACCCACCTCGGGCTCTCCTAGTCATCGATGGTAAGTTACTGGAGGGTTCTGAGTGGAGAAGTCACATGATTTATTGATGATTTACTTAACGTCTTAAAAACTTAACAGGATACTATATGGGGAATGGGGGCAAGGGTAAAAGCAGAAAGGCAAGTTTGGAGGCTCCTGCAACAATCTAGGCGAGAGATGATGACAGTTTAGACCAGGTAGTGGTGGGAGTGGTGAGCAGTGGATGGATCTGAATTTAGAGGTAGAGCTGCCAGAATTTCCTGGTGGATTGGAAATCAAGGCATCAGAGAGGATTCCAAGGGTTTTGGCAGGAACAACTAAACTAGAAGGATAGAATATCTATTAACTGAGATGGAGAAGACCAAGGAACAGAGCTGAGGAATGAAATCTGGAGTTGAGTTTGGATATATTGAGTAGGCAGCTGGACATACGAGCCTAGAGTTAGAGGAGAGGTCTGGGCTAAGATAATCATTATGAGTCTTCGGCATATAGAGGGGATTTAAAGCCTTGAGATCAGACAGGATCATCTAGAAAGTAAGTGTAAATAGAGAAGTCTAAAGACCACACCCTGGTCACCCCTATTAACAAGTAGGGGAAATGAAGGAGAACCAGCAAAGGCGGCTGAGCAGGAGCTGCCACCAAGGGAAGAAGAGAACCAAGAAGCACTGATGCCTTAGAAACAAGTGAAGAAAATGTTTACAGGAGAGAGATCAACTGTGTCACATGCCGCTGAGAGATCAAAGAAACTGGGCACTCAGATTTAATAACTGGTTTAGGAATATGGAGGGTTTTTTTTTGGATTTTGACAACCTTGAAGAGTCCCTCCCTCCTCCGGTGGTAGAGTGGGGTAAGAGTCAGATTACAGTGGCCAATCACACTGGCTTCAGTATGGAGACACATGGTGGTGGGAAAGTGTGGCTGTGAGTAAGAGTAGTTAGAAACAGCTATGGGGGAAACAACTGGGGCTAGATAATGAAATGGTGAGAAGTGAGTGGATTCAAAGATATTTAGGGGACAGAATTCACAGGCCTTGGTGATGGTGGGTTGTGGGGGATAAAGGTGTAGGAGGAGGGGAAGACGACACACATGCTCTGGCAGGGGTAACTACACGACCGTGGTCGTGTTTACTGAGATAAGGAACGCTGGCGGTAGAGGGGGTGTGCAAAGGAAGATGACAAGCTCAAGGTCTGGATGTGCTGAATTGTTTGTAACATCAAGTAAAGGCTTCTAGGATGTAGGTGGATCCATGTGTGTCTGCAGCATGGCAGAGAAGTCTGGACTGAAGATAAGGATTTGAGAGTCATCAAACTGTAATAATAACTGAAATAATTGAAGTGGTTGAAATTTCCCCAAAGAAACATCTACAAGAGCAGAAGACGTAAGTCTGGGGAAAACAACATGTACATTAGTGCTATCTCATCCTCGACCTCCCCTTTTAGAGAAGTTGATAAAACTAGTTTGCCCCTGGCAGCTAAGCAAACAGAATCAGAAGTAACTATACATAAAACTAGGGAGCTGTCCCACTGAAGAGTTACTTTATCACAAAGAGGAAAGAGAAAGCAGAGGCAGCAGAACCTGACTGATTCATAAGGAATTTCAAAGGTGCCACTGGATGGCTGTTCAATGGTCCTGCTAGACCCGCCATCCTCCTCCCTCCTTTGCTTCTTGAAGAGGTGACAACCAGAAGATGAAACAGTCATGAGGAAGGGGGGCTGAGAGCTGGCCTCTATACCCTATCTGTGTGACACCTGGTGCTCTTCAGTGCAACCATGCTTTGAGGCCTGATCACCCCATCTGACAGATGACACAGACTCAGAAAAATCAGAAGACTTGACGAAGTTCACACAGAGAACTGTATCCACTATACTGTGGGGAAAAGGGGAAAACACCTGTTTCACAAATGCTAGAAATGGAGACTGTCTGGGAGGTTCCTGGGTTCAGGTGCATTTTTCAGTGTGGTTGAAGGATTAGGCCTTCCCTTAGATCTTGTGGTGGAGCCAGGTGAGCTAAGTATAGCTGTCCCAGGACACTGGGTGAGAAGAGTCAGCCTCTCAAAATGCTCCTCTTCAGCCTTCAGAGCCTTAGGAAGAGGCAAAATAGATGGAATCCTCAAGTTGGGGGTACAGGAAAAGGCTCCTGCCCTCCCCTGCCCACCTCTCACTTTGAGCTGTTGACTGTGCCTGAAACATAACCACAAATAGAAGACAGAAGAGAAAACAGGGACTTCCCTGGCAGTCCAGTGGTTAGGACTCTGTGCTTCCAATGCCAGGGGTGTGGGTTCGATCCCTGGTCGGGCAACTAGGATATCGAATGCCAAATGGCATGGCCAAAATAAATAAATAAATAAATGGACATAAGAGAAAATAGAAGCTTCCATCAAATGGGAAACTCTATCACCAAATCTAATCCTACCTGCTTTAGCACCTATCTTCTCTGCCTGTATGCTTGTATGCTATAGGGTGAGTTTTCTTTTTCTTCTCAACAGGCTAATATCTCCACATGTGCTCTGGATCCAGGGACTAGTCTTTCTATTCTCTCCCTCTCCTGCATCTTCCCCTTCTTCTTTTCTCTACTGGTCACTGCACTGCTGTACAGAAAAAGCTGAAGCCTTTCCCAAATAAAAAAAAAACAAAACAAAAAACCAGAAAAACTTACCTTATCTCAGATGCTACCCCACCCGCTATCCTATACTTCTGATCCATATTCACAGCCAAATCTATGGAAGGACTTGGTGTCTCCATTTTGTCACCATTCAATCATTCTTACAATTTAAATTACATACGATTTTGTGATTTCATGGTGTAATATACCAAAGAATACTAACATATTTAAATTATGAAGCATGATAAAAATGAACATCAATAAACCCACAACCCAACCTAAGAACTAAAGCATTGTTAATACTGTTGAATAGACCTATGTGCTCTTCCTCCCCCATCCTATTCCCAGCCTCTGCAACTGTGAACATCGTAGTCAAACTGTTGAAAACCAAAGAAAAAAATCTTAAAAGTAGCCAAAGAACAAAGGTCACATAACATTCCGGGCAACAACAATAAGGATGATAGCTGCTTCTCATCAGAAACAATGGAGGTCAGTAGAATGTGGAGTGATAGTTCTAAAATGCTAAAACAGGTAATACCCTGGCCGTCCAGTAGTTAGGATGTGGAGCTTTCATTGCTGAGGGCCAGGGTTCAATCCCTGGTCGGGGAACTAAGATCCCACAAGCTGCATGGCGTGCCCCAAATTAAAAATGAATGAATGAATGAATGAATGAATAAATAAAATGCTAAAACAAACACAATTCAAGTTAGAATTCTATATCCAGTGAAAAAGTATCTTTGAAAAATGAAGGCAAAATACATTTCAGCCAATTGAAGCTGAGAGCATCAGCTCCCAGTAGGTCTGCACTACATGAAATTCTAAAGGAAGTTCTTCATGCTGAAAGGAAATGGTAATAAACTGAGACCAGGATGTGAAGAAGGAATGAAGCCAAGAGCATAAGTTGCAGAAAACGTGCTGCTACAAACACATCAAGTAGTGAGAAAGGCTCATCATCAGTGAGGACGACGAACACCCTGATGTTTCCTGGATCGTGAGACTTTCAATGCTGAAAATGAGACAGCTCGGGTGAACTGTGATGACTGTCTACCCTAACTAGGACCCCGAATAAGGTCCTGAAGAGGGAGCTGTTCCTGAGAGCAGCAGACAAACAATGGAGTTTTGCTGTGGGCAAGAAAGAGAAAAGGCTACAAAGTGTATGAGACTTTATCTTCTCAAAACTAGACTTGCCCTTTAACTGAAGTAAACATTATTACATCCCTCTCCCACCCTTTGTATCTTATGTTTAATAGATCAAAGATAATAAGTCCCCCCAGGAGCTGGCACATCATGAAGGCAGAAACACAAAAGCAGGAACTGCAGTTCCATTTGGCAGTTGAGAGCTGACAGCTCAGACACAGTGACTCACAGACCTCCCTTCCTACAAGGCACATCTCACTCACATTTCACCCACTTGGCTGGGAGGGGAAGAGGGAAAGGAAACTAACAGTGTCTGTGTTTTTCCTCTAGGGTAATTCTTGTCATCCTCTTATTAGGTAAGAATTCTATTAGCCTGATGTTACTTTAAAAAAAACCAAGACTCAGAAAGGTCAAGTCACTTGCCCAAGATCACTTAGCCACGTCGCAGATTCAGTATTTCATATCATAGATGTCTTGTTCAAAAGCTTGTGCTTGGTGCTGGACACAGCCCTGCTACCCTAGCATAAGTGCTGACGTGAATACATGGGGCATGCAAGGGAAGATGCAGAGTAGAAGGAGATGAACTGGTGACCTGAACCAGAGTAGAAATAAGGCCACGGAAATGCAGAGCTTCTGGTGGGGACTGGCACCTCTCCTCCTCTAGGACAGGAATACAAATTTGATAAAAACTGAGATGTGTGGGAATTTACACTTATCAATGTGCCAAAGAAATGAGGTGTCCTCAAAATGATGCTGGGGAAGCTGGGGGAGAAGTGGGGAAGGAAACCAGTAAAAGAACTAGACATCTTATGGCTTCTCTTTAGGACTATACCCCTAGGCTCCCAGGATACTTCTGGACTGACCCCATCTGTCATCAAAGTAGGCCCTGGAAGAGCATTAAAAAATGTTTAAACGTTAACTGCAAAATGAAACCTATATAAAGAAGGCAAATTAGCTAGAAAAATATACCGTAAGCCAAGAGTCATGATTTTAAAGTGGTGCAGCGGAAAGCACAGAGTTTGGAGTCATACTGGTTGGGAGACCCTGGGTAGGTGACAGCCTACTTAACCTTTATGTGTCTCAGTTTCTACAGAATAGAAACTATAATACCTTGTAAGTCTGTATGGGAAGTTCTGTATGGGAACCTCAGTTTTCTCATCTATTAAATGGGGATAACAATAGTACCCCTCTTATTGGATTCTTGGGAGAATTAAATCAGTTTACACATGTAAAATGCTTAGAATAATGTCTAGTGCACGGTAAGCATTACATAGGGGTTGGATATTATAATTAACAAATAAGCTAATACATTTTGCTCATAGCATGTATTATTCTCTCAAATTGTTTTTTTCAAAGCGCCACAATCCACCTCCTAGAGTAATGAAAATAAAAACAAAAATAAACAAATGGGACCTAATTAAACTTAAAAGCTTTTGCACAGCAAAGGAAACCATAAACAAAACGAAAAGACAACCCACAAAATGGGAGAAAATATTTGCAAATGAAGTGACCGACAAGGGATTAATATCCAAAATATACAAACAGCTCATGCAGCTCAACATCAAAAAAACCAAACAACCCAATCAAAAAATGGGCAGAAGATCTAAATAGACATTTCTCCAAAGAACACATACAGATGGCCAAAAAGCACATGAAAAGATGCTCAACGTGGCTAATTATTAGAGAAATGCAAATCAAAGCCACAATGAGATATCAACCTTACAGCGGTCAGGATGGCCATCATCAAGAAGACTACAAACAACAAATGCTGGCGAGGGTGTAGAGAAAAGGGAACCCTCCTACACTGTTGGTGGGAATGTATGTTGGTGGGAATGTAAATTGGTACAGCCACTATGGAGAACAGTATGGAGGCTCCTTAAAAAACTAAAAATAGAACTACCATATGATCCAGTAATCCCACTCCTGGGTGTGTGTGTGTGTGTGTGTGTGTGTGTGTGTGTGTGCGCGCGCCTGGGTGTGTGTGTGTGTGTGTGTGTGTGTGTGTGTGTGTGTGTGTGTGTGTGTGTGTGTGTGTGTGTGTGTGTGTGTGTGTGTGTGTGTGTGTGTGTGTGTGTGTGTAGCCAAGACATGGAAGCAACCTAAACGTCTATCAACAGAGGAATGGATAAAGAAGATGTGGTACATATATACAATGGAATATTACTCAGCCATAAAAAAAGAGTGAAATAATGCCATTTGCAGCAACATGGATGGACCTAGAGATTATCATACTAAGTGAAGTAACTCAGACAAAGACAAATATCATATGATTTCACTTACATGTGGAATCTAAAAAAACCAATACAAATGAAGTTATTTATAAAACAGAATTAGATTCACAGACTTCAAAAACAAATTTATGGTTCCCAAAGAGGAAAGGTGGCAGGGGGAGGGGTAAATTAGGAGTTTGGGATTAACATACACACACTACTATATATAAAATGGATAATCGGGACTTCCCTGGTGATCCAGTGGCTAAGACTCTGTGCTCCCAATGCAGGGGTCCCAGATTCAATCCCTGGTCAGGGAACTAGATCCCACATGCCACAACTAAGAGTTCACATGCCGCAACTAAAGATCTCACATGCCGCAACTAAAGATCCCACATGCCTCAACTGAAAGATCCTGCACGCAGCAACGAAGATCCTGTGTGCTACAACTAAGACCAGGCACAGCCAAATAAATATTAAAAAAAAAACCCAAAATGGATAATCAATAAGGATCTACTGTATAGCACAGGGAACCCTACTCAATATCCTATAATAACCTATACAGGAAAAGAATCTGAAAAAATATGGATATGTGTATATGTATTACTGAACCAGTTTGCTGTACACCTGAAACTAACATTTTAAATCAACAATACTTCAATCTAAGATAAAAATTAAATAAAAAGAAAAAAAGTCTTCATTGGACTGTTGGTGAGATGAGATGAGCCTAACCATCGCAACTGTACAACCAATAGAAATTTACTCCAAGATTTCATTTACTCTTATAAACTGCGTGCCCAAATAATAAAAAGGAGAATTAAAAATAAAATAAAAGCTCCATGAGGCAGGGGCTTTGTGTCTCCTCCTCAGTACAGCACAGTAGTTAGGAACACAGATTTTGAAACCAGACTGCTTGGGTTCTAATTCTGGTTCTACCACTTAACTACCTGTGTGAGGCAAGTTACTTAATCGCTTTGTGCTTCAGTTTTCTCATCTTAAAATAGGGATAAAAGTATGTACTTCATCAGGTTGCTGAATTAAAGGAGTTAACCTAAAGTGCTTCAAACAGTGCTGGGTACCTGGCAAGCACCACCATGATCATCGTTTTCAGCTTAAACACTGCCTCCTCAGGGAAAGCCTGTTCTTTCTCAGAGCATCTAGGACTCATCACAATTTGTAAATATTTTTTGTTTACTGTTTGTACTCCGTTAAGACAGGGAATTTGCCTTATTTACTACTGCATGCTCAGCACCTAGCACAATGCCTGATACAGCACAGGTACTCAGTAAATATATGCTGAATGATCAGAGAAGCAGATATTATTTCCGTGCCACCTGCGAGAAAGGTCCGGTGCTGTGTCAAGGCAGAAGAGAGCACAGCTAGGATTTGCACCAATGTTCCAACCACCTAACTCAGCTGCATGACGAATGGTTATGAGGTATTCTGTAAACAACAAATAGGTCTAACACTCTGTTACTCTCTTCATCCAGACCTTACTCATCTGCCACAGTCTCCCGAGGTGGGACCTCCTGTTTGAAGCTTCCTCCATTCAAACCCATCTTTGCTTAGTTGGAGCTCCCACAGCACTCAGTATGTGTTTCTTAGCTGAGTCCTGTTTTTACACTTCTGTGCTATTTCTTCTACCTGTCATCTCAGCTGACGATGCCCTTGCTCTTAACACATTTGCTCTTCCTCACTTTTCCCGAGCTCCTCCCACTGCTGGGCCCACAGGATACGCTCAGCACAAGCTTGGAGAGTGACCACTGCCGCTGCCTTTCCAGGAGCATGGCCGGGGCCACTCTGCATTCTGTATGCTTTCATGAAAGAGATGATGACTCTATAGGAAACAGGAGGTCGGCCAGGTGTCCTCTTACCTGATCTGCTGTGGCTGGTGGTGGCAAAGCTGTAGAGAGAGAGAGCATCCGCAGGGAGGCCTCCAACTGCTGGGGAGGTAAAAAGAAGTTGGGCACCACAATGGGCTCTGGGCTATAAAGGTAGTTAAGGGACACAAATACCTAGAAATCTTCCCCAGACAAGCATCTCCTCTGACCTCTACCACCCCTTTGTTTCCCTCCAACTTATTCCTGCCCATGAATCCTTTGCTCAAGTGGTTCCCTCTGCCTGGAAGGCTCTGCAACTCTTAACAAATTGGTCTATACTTTATGGGTCACTTCAGATCCCGCCTCCTCCCGGAACCCTCCTCTAAATCTCAGCCACAGTGACCCCTCCTTTCCTAGTCTAGTGCCCAGTCTGAAACACAGGCTAATGCTTTTTTTTTTTTAATTTTTTTTTTGGCTACGTTGGGTTTTCGTTGCTGCGCATGGGCTTTCTCTAGGTTGTGGAGAGCGGGGGCTACTCTTCGTTGCGGTGAGCGGGCTTCACATTGTGGTGGCTTCTCTGGCGTGGAGCACGGGCTCTAGGCACACAGGCTTCAGTAGTTGTGGTAGGCAGGCTCAGTAGTTGTGGCTCACGGGCTCTAGAGCGCAGGCTCAGTAGTTGTGGTGCACCAGCTTAGTTGCTCCGCAGCATGTGGGATCTTCCCGGACCAGGGCGCAAACCTGTGTCCCCTGCATTGGCAGGTGGATTCTTAACCACTGATTCTTAACCACAGGGAAGCCCGGCTAATGCTTATTTAGTCTGATATGACTCTCAATTTGTCTCCCCCAATATTCCCTAAGCTTCTCAAAGGCAGAGGCGGTGTATTTCCTTCAGTCACCTCACTACTTCCCTAGAGCCCCATGAGGCTGGCAGGTAGCAAGCACTGGGTGATACTTGCCGAGGGCCTGCTGGCCAAAACCTGACAGGGTAGGGGTGGGAAGGTGGCTCCAGGGCAGCATCTTAGGCTGGAAGGTGCTGCCTGGCATTGAAGGAGGGCCTGTCCTCCTGGGTGTTCTGTGCTCACATCCAGAAATGAGGGCTCTGTATAAGTAGGCACAGCTGATCCACCACCTGGACATGAGCCCTAGAAGTCGGGTGCTGTATCTTGCACTTCTCCATATCCTCTGGAGGTACCCAGTACTGTGTTGAGAACACAGTGTTCCACAAATTTGTTCAGTCAAAGCAATGATTCAGTTTAGGAGGGGACTATTTTGATGGTCTATTTGTTTCTGTTCAATAAGCGAAGTATCGTTCTGATGCAAATTGGTCTATCACTGTTCTTCCATGCTAGACTTCGAACTCGAGGAGGGCAAAGATGAGCTCTCTTTCACACTATATTCCTGTCACCTAGCATAGTACCCGAGACACAATAAATGTTCAATAAATATCTACTGAATGAATGAAATGCATCATTTCCTGCTTTGGCTCAAGTCCCTGATTTTTCTACAGAGAGGTGGGGATGGAGTTGGAGATCCTGAAGGGAAAGAGCCCTTTGACTTCAGCCTTCCTCAGAGGCCCCGGTGAGGTAGGACCTATTTGCTGTCACGCTCTGACTGTTGAGGACTCAGCCTGACAGTCAGCTTGGCTGTGAGGTGCCCAGGGTGTGCTGAAACACCAAGCTCCCCTGCTCAGCCCAGCACCACCTGTCTTTCTAAGGGTCTTGCTCCAACAGTAACCTCTGTCACTTATTAGATGGTACCTTCACAAAAGTTCACACTTTGTGCCTGTTCCTTCACCTGTAAGATGGATATAATAATTGTACCTTTTGTTTTGAGAATTAAATGACATTATATATACAAAGTGCTTAGAATGGTGCCTGACACATAGCATGTACTCAGTAAATGTCAGCCCTTCCTGTCTCCCCAGTTGAGGGGGAAAAGTCACCACTGGTTCCCTCACACCTACTGAAATCTGCTTTCCATCCCCACCTCTGCACTGTCCTCCTAATGCTAAAGCCAGCAAATACATGTCAGTCCACATTGTGCTGGACTTGTCTTAAGCATCAGGGTGCTGACCACCACTCCCCGAAACCCTGCCGCGCCCATCTCTCTCGCCGGCCCTCCTCCACCTCCGCCATGGGCGCGTCTGCTCTCCCTGCCCTCATGTACTGGTGATCCTCAGGGCTCTGTCTTGTGTGTGTGGCTCTCCCTTTCCCTGTCTCCTTGCTGTTCTTGTCTGTTTCCAGAGATATCTACCTTTATAGCTGATCTCATCCTGAACTCCGGGCCTGCATTTCCTCCTGGACGTCTCACAGGCACATGTGCAAAATAGAAATCTGCCTCTTCCCTCCAAACTGTCTGCCTTCATTTGCTATTTCCTACCTAGTAAATGACCTAACTTGTGACAGAAATCTCTCAGTCATACTTCTATTTTCCTCTTTCTCACCCTGCCCCTATCAGATCCCTCCTCCTTTTCCTCATCATAAAACAGTCTATGCTTTAGGTCAGACTTTCTTCATCTTTCATTATTACTGCAAGTTTCCTACCTGGTCTCCTTGCTTCTGGTCTCCACTGACCTAATCCACCCTCTACAAGGCACTGGGAGAATTTTCTAATATGTAAATCTGACCAATCATACGCTTGCTTAACATTTACTGAACACTATTTACGCACCAGGCACTATGCTAGGTAGTTTACATTGTTAATTCAATTTTCACAACAACCCCACAAGAAAACTACTGTTATTACTTATTTATTTAAAGATAAGGAAACTGAAGTTTAATCTGCTAACAAAACAGAGTCCAAGTACCTTAGCCAGATATAAAAGGCCCCTTCAGATCCAGTCCAGCTTCACCCCTCACCATCCTTCTTATCTGGGGGCTCTAACCACAGTGACTTCTGCCCACAGGCTAGGCTCCTTCAAGTGGCTACGCCTCTGCGCACACAGTTCGCTGTGACTAGAACGTTCTTGTCCCTGCCTACAGAATGGCTATTCATCTTTGAGGTCCAGCTCTACTGTCTCTCTTTCTGGGATACCTCCAGAGTTATGGCAGCTTCCACCTCTTGTTCTCTAGCATTTTGTCCATGCCTTAGAACAATAAAGGCTATTTATCACTGCCTATTTACTGTTACTGTCATTACCTGTCTCCTACCTCATAACGGGAACTTCTCGAGGTAAGGTCTGATTCAAATCTCTGTCGTCATTACACAGCACCAGGCCTGGCAATACTCACTTTTTGAAAGAATGAGTAGTCGGGAAGGCCCGAATTAAAGCAGTGCCCTTAGGACCTGGCACATGTGACTGCTCCTCCACTGACCATAAATTCTGAGCACAACTAAATCGACTGCAGAGGCAGAAACATCAGAAGCCAGGAAGAATGAGGCCAGGAAAGAACACCGAGGCACTCTGCTTTCAGTGCTCAGCCTCTCGCCATTTCACGCTTTAAGCCTCTCCTGAGCCCATACCCCCTACCCTCAGGTTTCTCTCTGCCTTGCATCAAGAATCACATCTGTGTGGTACGTACAAATGTTCCCACTTATTTGATTTTCTCAAGAATCCTGTGAAACTGATAGCTCATTTCAATCTATATTTACTGATCCTTTCTGTGTGTCATGTCTGGGGACATGGAGAAAGACAAGGTCCTTGACCTCCTTGGGAATGTACAGTCTGGTGGGTAAGGGATTATTACCTCCATCTTATAGGTGAAGAAATCAAGGCTCAGAAAGGTTAAACTATACGCTTGATGTTACACAAGTAGTAAAAGCTGGGTCCGAAAGGTCGAAGTCAGGCCCCCTGATTTCTAGTGGAGAAAGGACTGCAAAGCACTACAAAGGCAGCCTGCTTCACCCACCAGCCCTGCAATAACCCCTGCTTATTGTTGGGATATCAGGTGAGCTGATGTGATCAGCTGGTTAGGCTACAGATGTGAGGGCTACTGATGGTCCCAAGTGGTTTCCTTTCCCCATAACATGCCCATCTGCATTTCAAAGGAGGAAGAGGGGGAATGTCAGATGCCCCTCTCCCCATCAACACTGCCATCCTGGGGGGGCTTGGGTAAGACCATTTCAACAGTGCCCACTTTCCCCTCCCCTTGGACCCATCACTTGCCTTTAAAAAAAGTTAATTAGGCAAGTCACTAAAACCCTGAGTCTCCGTTTCATTACATGCAAAATAGAAATGATACCAACTTTAAAGACTTGTGTGGCCGAATGCAAAATGTACGTAAAGTGCCTGGCACACGGTAAATGCTCAATCCGTGGTAGGACTCTTCTTTCTCTATACCCTCCCCTGAAATTTCAACTGAGATTAATGGTCTCATTCCTTAGATGCAGAACTTTGCCTTCAGGTATAAAATACCCAGAGATTAATCAGATAAATCAGGCTAGGATAGGCTAATGAATGTACTACCAACATCTAAACCCAGTACGAAGCATTATACTTCAGAGGCCTGATGATAATGGTAGAATCGTAGCACCTGATCAGTACAGGTGAGTCTTCAGCAGGAAGGGGCTCCCCATGCCCCTGAGTGCATTCTATGAGGGGGGACACTGCTCACGCTCATGCGGCTGGCCTAAGCACCGGCACCCAAAATGCCTAGAGATGGCTTAAGGGGCTACCTGGGGGAAACACCAAAGGATACAGAAGGATGCTCTGCTTCGTGGACACCTCTGACCCAGATGTCTGCTGCTTCTGCCTGATGTCAGGGCAGTTGATGGGTGGCTGCTTATGGTTTTCCCTTCTGCTCTGGGAGGCTGGGTGTAGAGGGAGCTTCTCAGAGCTATCAGCAGAGTCACTTAGCTCATCAGACGCCACTTCCTTCTCAGCCTGGGCCTCTGGCTTGGGCTCCTGGTCCTGGCCTGCCTTTGGTGAGTGCCACCCAACACAGGTTTTGCTCTGTTGGGCTCCTGAGAGTGTCACATGGGAGCTGAGCTGAGGGCCTGCTGAGGCAGGCTCTCCAATCCTGGCCTTACAGGCCATGTCCTCACAAGGAACAATACTTTGGCTAGGAGAGCCCTGCCTATGCAAGTGGGGGTTAACAGTCCTTTCCGGGCTGGACAGAAAGCTACTTCTGACCTTGAGCTCCTCTCTGGGGAAAGGCTCTGAAGGACAAGAGGGGCCTTCCCTCTGCCCCTCATCAGGCTGAGGGCTGATGATCTCACTTGCATCTGACATGAAACTGGACCAAGGGCTAGTTTTGTCTGTCACGGTGGTGACCTCATTGAGGGCCCTGGGCTCAATGATGTCTTCTTCATAGTCCTCATCACTGTAGGCCAGGCCTGCCCTGGTGTCCTCACTGCTCTGCATTCTTGTGGTAGGTACCGTGTGCCCCAGGGCCTCGTGAAGCATTCCTCTTCCACCTGAAGTCTCTTCAAGAGTAGAGGGAGGTGGGGAGTTTCTGCCCTCATCTGGAGCTCTTGCCAATGGCAGGTCTGGAGTTGTGCTTCGTTCTTGCGTGGCTATGTCCTGAGCATCTGGGAGGGTGGTGACTTCTCTGCTTCTACTCCTCGCTTGGTGAGAACGCAAAGATCCTTGGGAGTTCCGGGTGATAGTCTGCAGATCTAAACAGTAACAGATATCACTCTTACTACAAGGTAGGGCCCCAGACCACTCAACTTTCCCACATTAGCTTCTAGTTTCAGATGTAGTCTTGCAATCAGACCTTTGAACAAACCTTAAAGATAATAGTTAATTTGCCCCCAAGAGTCAGTGAAACTATATTCAAGGCGGTACAATTTCTAGCATTTTATTCTAATATCAGAGGACCAAAATCATTTATAGCTGTGGTTACGTCTGTGGAAACACTTTCAGAGACTATCTGCTCATGCTCAGGAATTCTTGGGAGCTGGGAGTCCTGGTAGGAATGTTCATGCTTCCATTTACTTCAGTAATTACCTATATTAAAAACCAAAATGAGAATCCACTTATTTACCTATTTGATGACAGCTATTAGAACTATTTTATTTGGAAAATAAAAGCAAAGAAATACCCATGAACCAAATGATAAGGCTGTGGAGATCTGTGAAGAAAATGGAGGCGGCATGGTGTGCTGGAAAGAGCACAGGCTTTGGAGCCAGTCAGGCTTGGGTTCAAATCTCTACTGTCACTTGTCAATTTTGTGGTTACGAGCAAACTACCCTGAGTCTGTTTATCTTTAAAATGTGATAAAACACCACCTTTTTCACAGCGTTACGGTGAAAAATATATGAGATAAATGGGCATACATTGTGTAGCACATATATAGGCATTCAGTAACTCCTTTCAAAATTCATCCTCTCCTTGTGAAAATCAGTTCTCCTTCCGTCATCCCCTTGCTTAGAACTCCCCTTTTTCTTCCAGGATAAAGATTAAACTACTAAGCTTGCCTTCAAGGCCCTTCGGCTTCAAGCCTTTGATTCTCCTCACTCTCCTCTTTTAATATGACCTTTAAAGGGATTCTCCTTATCCACTCTCACCTCCACCCCAGACAAGCCTCCCTCTGTTTTGCTCTTATGCTTTCTTTCTGGGGGGCAGCTTCTTTGGTTGACTATAGAATGCATGCTTGATGAAAGCACAGACAATGCCTGTCTTGTCCACCACTGTATCCTGCCAGAACTAGTGACACAGTAATGCCTGGCACGGTTGGTGCTCAATAAACAGTAAGTGGAAGCCAAACACAGAGTACACTTCTGTGGTCCTGGCTACCAAAAGGTTAGGTATCTGGGAGAAGAGGGCAGGAAGGTTTGTGTCTAATATCAACCATGGTGGCTTGCTTTCCCTTTAAAGAGAAAAAACTGAACTTATTCATCCCTGTGTAGAATCTATACATTCTGCTTGAGAAAAATGATCCCGGGAATTCCCTGGCAGTCCAGTGGTTAGGACTCTGTGCTTTCACTGCTGAGGGCCCGGGTTCAATCCCTGGTCGGGGAGCTAAGATCGCGGTGTGGCCAAGAAAAAAAAAAATCTCCCTGAATGATATCAATACAGTCAAAGTGAGAACCACCACTTAAGGGGGCTTTTCAAAGGGTAGACTATGGACCAACAACACCTAGAATCATCTGGGGTGCTTGCTAAAAGTGTAGTCTTCTGGCCTCTGAGAATTAAAATCTGAAATATGTTTGTAGCTGAGTTTTTCTGAAAATAAAGTGGCACGAGTTCACGAACTGCCACTGAAGAACTCATCTAATCCATTCCCCTTTTTCTGGTTGGGGAAACTGAAGCTCAAGAAGGGAAAGGGTATGCTCAGAGTCAAACAGTTAAGTCCGTGCCACAAACCCACCAAGGACTCGACTTGGGTCCCCTGCCTCTCAGTCCCATGTTCTTTCCATTGCACATGTCCCAGTGCCACGCTACTACGTCTCTCCTTTCAAAAGGAAGACAGTAAATAAGTAAGGAAGAAAGATGGTGAAAG
The DNA here is from genome assembly GCF_949774975.1 of Lagenorhynchus albirostris. Lineage (NCBI taxonomy): Eukaryota > Metazoa > Chordata > Mammalia > Artiodactyla > Delphinidae > Lagenorhynchus > Lagenorhynchus albirostris. Next base: position 51,615,544 of record NC_083103.1, read on the forward strand.
CTATTGGTCTCTATTTGCCATAAAGACTTGTCTGAAGGCACACATTCAAATGCTTTTTGAATAAGTACCCATGACCATAACTCCTCAACAAGAGCGGCCCTGAGCCATACCCGTGATTAACGAGCTGACTTGCAACACCAGGTTATTGGATTTCTCCAGGATGCAATGGCTTTCGGGGTCTAGGCTGCTGGCTCCTGGCCGAAGATGGTCCCCCTGACTCTCTTGGCACTGCGAGATGGCAGTATGGGTCTGAGGACTGAGGGGAAGTAAAGGCTTGGTGAGCTTCTGGCTGAAGTACTGCTGGATCTGATCTAGCTCACTCAGATTCCTCCTGCAAAAGAAGAAGGGGAGAAGAAAAAAGGGTCATTCACTGGGATTATGAGCATCTTCTATGTTCCCCTGACCTTCCATTGCTTGAGCTAGGACCTTAGCATCTCTCACTTGGTCTATTAACAGCAGGGCCCCTCTCTCTCCAATCCACCAATTCATCCTTCACCTCTCTGACTACAATCGCACTGCCGGGGACAACATTTTCCCCCTCTATCTGGCTAATGGGATTCCTCTTCTGATGTCCAGCAAGTCCTACCTCCTTATAGGGAACCATTCTTATCATCATTCCAGTCCTCACTTCCCCTTACTCTGGACTAGCACTGACCTCTGCTACCTTTTAACCATTCCTGATGGAATGGTTCAAGCAAGTGACCTTCAAGCAAGTGACCTCTTCCAGCAAGCCTTCCCTGACTCTCTAAGTTGGTTTAAGGGCCGCTCCTCTGTGCTCTAGTCTTTCTGTACTCTTCAACCATATCATTTGTTTGTTTCACATCAATTTCCCTTGATGTGATGTGAACTCTGTGCTGGTTCCTTTATATCTACTGCACCCAGCACAGTGCTTGGCACAAAATAAATGAATGCTGAATGGATAAATAGACATGAATAAATGGGCTTTACAAAAATCTTCTATTCAAAAACCTTTAATTGGGGCCCATTCATTCTTACTACTCCGAGGAGAAATCACACCAACTATTACCACCTTCACTTGCATAGGATTTTACGTTTTATGCTTTCAAACACATTACCTTGTTTAATTCTCATCCAACCAGATGAGATCAGTAATTACTGTTTTACAAATAAGGAATGTGAGGGTCAGAGAATTTAAGTGATTTGTCTAGGGTAAGAAGTAGCATGCAGCTACTCAGAAATTGGAACTCCAAGACTTATGCTTTTTCCATTATAGTACATGGGCTCTGTCCCAACTGGTTTCATTTCTGCCTCACACCCCTGCAGGCTAGAACCCGAGTTCAAGCTGCTCCCTGCTCTGTCCCTGTCCTATTCAGGGGTGCAGCTTGTATTTCTCCTTTTCAAAGTCCATTGCCCCAAGTCATTAGGCCACCTCTCCCTTAAACTTCTTCACTCTTAGCATCTAACCTTCTGCCTTAGATTTTCCCTTAGTTTTCTCATTATGTGTTAGTTTAGTTTCCCTAACTAGGCCATGCGCGTCTGGTAATAGAAGATAACATCTCAAACTTCTCTATTTCTCTAGTATACTCAGTGTGCCTGGCACAGCTTGCACAACTCAGTCACTAAATAACTGTGAAGTAAACAGAAAGTCTTTCTATCCTTTTGTTAAGAACAGTCTGCATATCTTAGAGTCAAACGTAAATTAAATGAGAGGACAAAGCTGATCCTTATTCTATCACTAGAAGCCACAACTCTATCAAATCATAGTGGATTTACTTAGGTGTCTATATCTGGGTTTATGCCACATAGATAAATACCTGTAGCAGGAACATGCAGACAAATGTCAACTTGGTGAAACTTTAGAAAATATGCAAACCCAACTGGCCTTGTCAGAGGTTCTGGGTATAGAACCTATTAACACCTAGCTGCAAATTCCTCATTTGTGGGAAAAGTTTGGTAATACTTGCCCTGCAGGCCTCACAGGATTGCTGTGACTCAAATGAAACACTGCTTTAGGGCTCCATGAACCCAAGGAAGTAATGCAAAATTGACATTATCTTGTTTCATCTCAGTTTCGTAGAGAATTTGTCTACGGCAGTGGTTCTCAAAACCTGGCGCTAGGACTGGCAGCATCAGCATCACCTGAGAAGTTGTCAGAAATGCAAATTCTCAGGCCCTATCCTAGACCTACTGAATCAAGAACTGTATGGGTAAGTCCCAGCAATAACTGTTTTAATAAGCTCTTCATGTGATTCTGACACACACTAAATTTTGAGAACCACTCCTCCAGGGCAGTGGTTTTTAGCCTGATGGTTTTAGCTCCAAGGGGATATTCAGCAATGTATGGAGACATTTTTGGTTGTCACAGCTGGGAGAGGGGTGCTACTAATATTTAGTGGATAGAGACCAGGGATGCTGCTAAATATCCTACGATGCACAGGACAGGCCCCCACAGGCAAAATATCTGGCCCAAATGTCAACAGTGCTGAGGCTGAGAGAAACTGCTCTAGGGTGAGGGAGAGTTTCTTTCTCTCCTTCCTCAGTGGGTGCTAAAGTATGTCAATTGAATGGACCAATAAAATGCAGCCACACTGTTGATGGTTTTACTTAGCCTCCAATCTCCAGCATCTTCCTAGAATGAGAATCTGAACATATTACTTTCTTATAAGTTTGAGCAATTTCCCAGTCTATAGCATGACTGCTCAGTCCTTTCTAACCCATGTCCCACCAAAAAAGATTTGCCAATCTTTCATTCTGAGCTTGTTTTATGAAATCAAATAAAATAATAGATTAGTTTTTTCAAAAAATAAAATCCTTTTTTATATTTGCTTCCTCAAACTTTACACATTCTCTTCCTCCCGACCCCATCACTTTCCATTTGAGAATCACTGTTGTAAAAGTGCAAACTCTTGGCCTGACATTCAAGGCCCTTCAAGAACTGACTCCCACACAGCTTGCCCTGCTCCCTACATCTTATGCTCAGCCTCACCCTAACTGCACTGCTGGTATCTCCCCAAACTGGGCTTATTGTTTCATGCTCCTGGCCTTAGCACATTTTTTTTCTGCACAGAATGCCCTTCATATTTGTTGACTTATTCCTTTAAAGACCAGTTCAAATGTGACTTCTTTATATCTTTCCATGTACCTTATCTTACTCATTCCTCCATGTATCCTTGGCCAGGAAACCTGGAACTCTTATCATACATGGTTATAATTATAATGGCAACATGGCTGTCTCCTCTGCTGGGAATGGCAGAGCCAGGATTGGAAATCAAGTCTATCTGACTCTGGAGCCAAGTCCTTTCCATTGCACCACACTTCTTACTAGGTAATCCAGGGGCTGATCCAAATGATCTCTAATGGTCCTTTCAATTCTCACAGTGCTTTTCTGGCTTAGATGCTGACTAAACTAAGAAAGAGATAGGGAAGCATTAACAGGACAGATGCTGGTCTGGAAGAATCCAGTGGCTGTGAGGATAAAGACAGTGAGACAGCAGGCAGGATCAGGCTTCATAAATTGTACAGTAGATGTGAGGGTGGTTATTATTAAGTTTGATGACCAATCTAAAGTTTCTATATTTATAGATGGACCAGAAATATAGCCCCCTGAAGGACTGGAAGGCCCCAAGCTGAGACAGATTCATCTGTGAGGAATCCTGTGAGGCTCCAGGTCCACTTCGAAGCTAACATACACGAAAGCCCTTGCTAAACATCCCGGAGCGGTGGTAGCTGATAGAAAGCAGTACTGCAGGTTGCCTTTGCCCCTTCACCCTGCGCTCCACTATGGTTCCCTGTGTCTTTACTCAGCAGAGAGCCTCACCTGAGGGAAGTCAGAATGGAAGTATGGGAGGAAAAGGGTGATGTGGTCAGTTTGTCATCACTTGGCAAGATTGCCTCTCCCTGCTGCAGGGATTCATGGAATCGGCGGATGTTCTGCACATGCTCTTCATGGCGTGATGCCTTGCTTCTTGTGGTACTGCTTCTATCAGGAATAAATGGGGGCAAAATAAATTCCCAACCAATGAGAAAACAAACAATAAATTCGTGACAACAAACAAATCACCCTCCTGACATGGTACCGCAAATCCATCCCCACTACCACAGTTCTGGCTTCATCGACTCAATTGCTTGGATTATAATCATCTCCTGAAAATTCTGTCTTCAGTCTTATTCATTCCCCTTTTATAAATTCTCTACATTATAGCCTCAGTGATTTTTTAAAAACACAGAACTGAAATAACAATAACAACATTTATGGAGTCCTTATTATGTGCCAAGCACTGTTCTAAGCATTCAACATATACTAACCTATTCAATTACTATCATTCCTTTCTAGCTTTGGCTTCTCTTTTTTTATCTTTAGAACAAATTTCAAGTTCCTTAGCATGGTATTCAAGAACTTGATCCCAGCAATAATCATCTTCTTTTTGTTTTTAATTAATTAATATTTATTTATTTAAGAATTAATTAATTTATTTTTGGCTTAGTTGGGTCTTAGTTGTGGCACGTGGGATCTTTCGTTGTGGCACACGGGCTCTTCATTGCGGTGCACAGGCTTCTCTTTAGCTGTGGCGCGTGTGGGCTCCAGAGTGCATGGGCTCTGTAGTTGTGGCACATGGGCTCTCTAGTCGTGGTGTGCGGGCTCAATTGTCCCGCGGCATGTGGGATCTTAGTTCTCCAACCAGGGATCAAACCTGCGTCCCCTGCATTGGAAGGCTGATTCTTAACCACTGGACCATCAGGAAAGTCCCTTCTTCTTTTTAAATAACAGCTTCATTGAGATATAATTCACATACCAAAGAATTCACCCATTTGAAGTGTACAATTCAATGGATTTTAATATATTCAGAGCTGTGCAACCATCAGCACAATCAATTTTAGAATATTTTCATCACTCTAAAAAGAAATCCTACCCCTAACAGCCATTACTCCATACTTCCTCCTCTCCCCTGACCCTCCACCCAAACCTCCCAGCCCTACGCAACTGCTAATCCACTTCCTGTCTCTACAGATTTGCCTATTCCAGATATTTTATATTAATGGGATCATACATATGTGATGTTTTGTGACTAGCTTCTTCCATTTAGCATAATGTTTTCAAGCTTAATCTATGTGGTAGCATATATCAGTACTTCATTCCTTTTCATGGCTGAATAATTTTCCATTGTATAGATATATCACATTTTGTTTATCTACTTATCAGTTGATAGACATTTGGGTTGTTTCTAATTTTTGGTTATTAGGAATAATGCTGCTACAAACAATCATGTACAAGTTTTTGTGTGGACATATGTTTTCATTTCTCTTGGGTATATATATAGGAGTGAAAGTACTGGATCATATGGTTACTCTATGTTTAACCTTTTAAGGAACTGCCAGACTGTTTTTCAAAACAGCTGCACCATTCTACATTCCCACAAGCCATGTATGAGGATTCTAATTTCTCCATATCCTCCCCAACACTTGTGATAATTTTTCTTTTTGATTACAGCCATCCTAGTGGATGTGAAATGGTATGTCATTATAGTTTTCATTTATATTTCCCTGATGGCTAATGACATCAAACACCTTTCATGTGCTTATTGGCCATTTGTATATCTTCTTTAGAGATATATCTATTCAGATCATTTGCTTATTTTTTTTATTTTTTTGCAGTACGTGGGCCTCTCACTGTTGTGGCCTCTCCCGTTGCGGAGCACAGGCTCTGGACGCGCAGGCTCAGTGGCCATGGCTCACGGGCCCAGCTGCTCCGCAGCATGTGGGATCTTCCCGGACCGGGGCACGAACCCGCGTCCCCTGCATTGGCAGGCGGACTCTCAACCACTCTGCCACCAGGGAAGCCCCATTTGCTTTTTTTTTTTTTTTTGTGGTACGCGGGCCTCTCCCCGCTGTGGCCTCTCCTGTTGCGGAGCACAGGCTCCGGACACGCAGGCTCAGCAGCCATGGCTCACAGGCCTAGTGGCTCTGCGGCATGTGGGGTCTTCCCGGACCGGGGCACGAACCCGTGTCCCCTGCATTGGCAGGCGGACTCTCAACCACTGCGCCACCAGGGAAGCCCATTTGCTTATTTTTAATTGAGTTATTTGCTTTATATTATTAAGTTGTAAGAACTCTTTATATATTCTGGATACAAGTCTCTTATCAGATCTGTGATTTGCAAATATTTTCTCACATTCTGTGGGTTGTCTTTTCACTTTCTTGGTATCGTTTGTAGAAGGAAAGTTTTAAATTTTGATGAATCCAATTTATATTTTCCTTTGTTGCTTGTACTTCTGGTGTCATATCTAAGGAATCATTGCCTAATCGAAGGTTATAAAAATTTACTATGTTTTCTTCTAAGAGTTTTTATAGTTTTAGCTCTTATATTTAGATATAGGACCCATTTGGAGTTAGTTTTGTATATGGTCTGAGGAAGGGGGTCCCACTTCAGTCTTCTGCTTGTGGATATCCAGTTGTTCCAAGACATTTCTTGAAAAAAGACTATTCTTATTATTAAACCATCTTGGCATGTTTGACATCTTGGCATCCTTGGCACATGGGTTTATTTCTGGATTCTCAATTCTATTCTGTTGATCTTTATTTCTATCCTTATACCAGTGCTGTATTGTTTACTGTAGCTTTGTAGTAAGTTTTGAAATTGGGAATGTTTTTCTTCCTTTTCAAGATTGTTTTGCCTATTCTGTGTCCCTTAAATTTCCATATGAATTTTAGGACTAGCTTGCCCATTTCCATAAGGAATCCAGCAGGGACTGTGATATAGGGAGTATGTTGAATCTACAGATCAATTTGGGGAACTGATCTTAACAATATTAAGTCTTCCAATCCATGAACATGGGATATCTTTCCATTTATTTATAACTTCTTTAATTTATTTCAACAATGGTTTATAGTTTTCAGAGAAAACGTTCTGTACTTTTTTGGTTAAATTTATTCTTAAGTATTTTATTCTTTTTGATGCTATTGTAAATGGAATCATCTTTTCAATTTCTTTTTGGATTATTCATTGCTGATGTACAGAAACACAACTGATTTTGTATATTATATTTTAAAAGTTTCTCAGTTTGGGGGTGTGTTGCAGGGAGGGATAAATTAGAAGGTTGGGATTAACATATACACACTACTATATATAAAACAGATCACTGGGAATTCCCTGGTGGTCCAGCAGTTAGGACTCTGTGCTTCCAATGCAGGGGGCACAGGTTTGATTCCTGGTTGGGAGACAGATCTTGCATGCTGCACAGCACGGCCGAAAAAATTAAAAAATTAAAAAAAAAAAGATAACCAACAGGGACCTACTGTATAGCACAGGGAACTATACTCAATATTTTGTAATAACCTATAAGGGAAAAGAATCTGAAAAGGAATATATATATATATAAAATCACTGAATTACTGTGCTGTACACCTGAAACTAACATGATATTGTAAATCAACTATACTTCAATAAAAATAAAAATTTAAAAAAATTGTAAGAAATTAAAAAGTGTCCCCATTTAAATTTCTAATATGGTAAAAACTGATAGCTATAACCTACAGAAACAAACCTCTTTGAGGTCATCAATAATTTTTAAGAGTATAAGGGGGTTCTGAAGTGGAAATGTTTGAGAACCACTGCTTTATTAAAGTATAACTGGTATATAATAAACTTCACATATTTAAAGTGTACAATATGTATTTTAACATATATGTACCTCTAAGGAAACCATTACCACACACATTAAGATAATGAACATATCCATCACCCCTAAAAGTTTCCTCCTGTCCTTTGTAATTCCTCCCTCTTTCCCGCTCCATTCATCCTGCCTTATCCCTAGGCAACCACTGATTTTCTTTCTGTCACTATAGATTAGTACACATTTTCTAGAATTTTATATAAATGGAATCATATACAATGTACTCTTTGTCTAGCTTGTCTCTCTCAGCATAATTATTCTCTCAGCATAATTATTCTGATATTCCTTTGATTGTCTCACTGATTGGCTATGGTCAACGTAACACCTATAAAATAGATATTGGGATCTAGGATTTCACATACACATGGGATCCCTTCATGCAGAGGGCAGAGGCTCTCTTCATGTGGTAGGAAAGCTACATAGCACTGAAATGGGTCTTTGAGTGGCTAAGCAGTATTAGAGTATCTTTCTTGGAATAAAGGGTCTACTCAGTAACTGCTGCTGTAGGAGTAGCTTGTATAAGATCCCTTGCCTTCTCCCTGAGGTAGAGAGAGAGACAAGGAAAAGACTGATGGAGGCAGGGGAATGCCAAATGACACTAGGGCCTGAGGGGAATGGGGTGGAAAGAAGCAATCTTAGTCTTAGATTCTACCCTTTGACAGGATGGAATATGCTCTAGTCCTGATATCCATTTGCATATCCACAGTTGGCTAGGTGAAAAGGGTGGGCCAACTGCTTTTCACAAAATAACCTGGCATGTAGGTTTGGGAGGGGAAGGGTCATGATATGTTTCTCACACAGCTGATGACTGATTTTACGGATGAAGGTTAAGGCCTCTGAGGAAAAGAGAAAAGAGTCCCTTGCACTGAAGCTACCCTTTTTTTTTTTTTTTTGCGGTACGCGGGCCTCTCCCCGCTGTGGCCTCTCCCGTTGCGGAGCACAGGCTCCGGACGTGCAGGCTCAGTGGCCATGGCTCATGGGCCCAGCCGCTCTGCGGCATGTGGGATCTTCCTGGACCGGGGCACGAACCCGTGTACCCTGCATTGGCAGGCGGACTCTCAACCACTGCGCCACCATGGAAGCCCGAAGCTACCCTTTTGATAGCAGTAAAACTTCCCTTTTTTTTTTCCTAAAAAAATATTTATTTATTTATTTTTGGCTGTGATGGGTCTTATTTGCAGCATGCGGGATCTTTCATTGCGGCACACAGGCTCTCTAGTTTTGGCGTGCAGGCTCAGTTGCTCTGCAGCACGTGGGATCTTAGTTCCCCGACCACGGATCGAGCCTGTGTCCCCTGCATTGGAAGGCAGATTCTTAACCACTGGACCACCAGGGAAGTCCCTAGTTTCTATCTTATAAAAATTCTTTTCATAGGATCTTGGGGTTCCCAGGGGTTATGAAAGAAGGTCAATTGTCTTTCCCTGTCTCTCATTTCTTCCTCTAATAAAGGAAAGAGAGAAATGACAAGCTAGTTGGCACACTTCCACTCTTGACCCCATTTCCTTCTATCATAAAGAAATCACTCACCTCCCAGGAGAGGAGAAATCAACCTCCTTTGATGAGGTGTGAACAAGTTGTTCTGGAGTCTGTCCTGCAATGCAGCCAGGGAATGCACCATACATATCAGAGGCAGGGAAGGAAAAGGTACTATATATTGGGATCTGTAGAAGCAAAGAGAAAAATAGCACACTTGTTGCCACAAATCCTTTTGGAAAAAAGCAGTATAAATAAATTTGTAAAATTTATCGTATGCATATAATTTATTATTTTCTATGTATTTGAACACTGTACTAAGCAAGGTACATGCATTTTCTCGTTTAAACATCACAATCTTATGAGGTAGGTACTATTATTATCCCCATTTTACAGACTACATTATCAGACTGCTTTTTTTAATTTTTAAAAAACATTTAATTAATTAATTAATTTTTGCCTGCATTGGGTTTTTGTTGCTGCGCGTGGGCTTTCTCTAGTTGTGGCAAGCGGGGGCTACTCTTCGTTTCAGTGCACAGGCTTCTCATTGTCGTGGCTTCTCTTGTTGCCGAGCACGGGCTCTAGGCACGCAGGCCTCAGCAGCTGTGGCTCGTGGGCTCAGTAGTTGTGGCTCGTGGGCTCTACAGCTCATGCTCAGTAGTTGTGGTGCACAGGCTTAGCTGCTCCACGGCATGTGGGATCTTCCTGGACCAGGGATCAAACCCGTGTCCCCTGCATTGGCAGGCGGATTCCCAACTGCTGCGCCATGAGGAAGCCCTCAGACTGCTTTTTAAAGGCTGTTTTATTTTTATTTATGCTCTTGTTTCCTCCACTAGTTTGTGAACTCCTGGCTGGACATCTTACATTTTCCTTACATGTGAGGATAATCTGGCTGTGATATTCCTTGTCTCACGATTACCAGGGTTGATGTAAAGAAAAGACCCTCCTATATGGGGACTATTTAAACTCTTTGTCATTTTTCTCACACATGCATTTATTCACTCATTCATTCATTTGATATTTACTGATGCCCACTTTACCAAACCCTGGGCCAGGCATGCGTGACAGACAGATGAGTAAAACACAGTCTTTGCCTTGATAGAGCTCTCCTATCTGGGACAGCCTGGGAAAGTCTCCTTTCCTTTACAGTTAAACTCCCTGAAAGAGTTGTCTGTACTTACTATCATCAATTCCCCTCCTCCCATTCTCTTTTAATTTTTTTTTAATAGACCAATGATTTTAATGTAACAGAGTTTTTTTTAAAAAAGTTAATCCAATGTGGTTTCAGATTCCACACTGCAACTAATCTTACTTTATTTAAAAATTGAGATTTAATTCACATATTATAAAATTCACCCTTTGAAAGTGTTCAATTCAGTGGTTTTCAGTATATCCAGAATTGTGCATCCATCACCACCATGTAATTCCAGAAATTTTCACCCCAAAAAGGTCATGAGGTCATTATGAGACACAAATGTATTCTGTATGCTGGAAAGTACCAAACACATGTAAATTATCTTCTTATAGGTTTTGCTCAGTAAAACCCTTACTGGTTAAGGACGTGAATCAGGATACATACCAGTGATCCTGAGGTCTCCATCCCACGTCTTGCTTGCCTTTCTTCTTTGAAGTGCATCAAACTCTCCAAAGGGGAGATGGCAACTTTTATCTGCCCTTGGCACTCTCCACTGAAGTCTGTGATGTTGTACCAGCCACAGACAAACTGGAAGCCAGAGAGAAGTGGGGAGAGGTCCACTGAGGCAAAGCCAATCACCCTCTCCTCACCTGTGGGGGAAAGAGAAGAGCTGGGCAATGTGGCTGGGCATGTCCTGCCACTGAGATTCGAGGTGGCACACAGAGAAACTGATTTAGAGGATGGGAAGGTTCAGTGATTCCACAATCAACAGAAAAGACAGATAATGAGGATGAGAGACTGGCAACCACAGCCTGCTTTCTAACTACTGTAAGTTCCCTTTTTGTATGGCAGGGAAAAGCTGGCAGGGTTGAGTTCTGTCCTCTTGATATAGGCAACTAGAAAACACCCCTTAAACATAAGAAACACTTGTTCTTTTCCCTATGTTATCACGTCTCACTGATTTTCCTTAGGGCAGTGGCTCTTGAAAGAAATCATTTGAAAGACCATCACCCTTGGAATTATGAGGGATTTGCATTTTCTTATTTTTACTTGTCTGTATTTTCCAAATTTTCTATAACATACATATGTATTATATTTAATTAAGAACAAGAGACATAATTCACAAAAAAAAGGACAAATAACCCCCTAGAAAACCAGTACAGGGTGCAAAATGAGCTTGGGCTATGGCCTCTCAGTTTTTGTTTTTTTTTTTTTGGCCACATTGCACGGCTTGTGGGATCTTAGTTCCCTGACCAGGAATTGAACCTGGGCCACAGCAGTGAAAGCTACGAGTCCTAACCACTGGACTGCGAGGGAATTCCCTCAGGCCGCTCTTAATGACAGAGAGCGAGTAATCTGTGGGATTACCTCTAACATACATATGTGTTCCCAGAACCATCAGTGCCATGGTTTTACTTGGTTAGAAAAAGAAAAGGATTGGCAAATTGTCAACATGATGTGAACTTATTTTTACAACCAAGTAAGACAGAGTTCATACCTCCTTTATGCCAAACTTTGAAGACCAGAGTTTGTCGTGGATCCAGAAGAAGCTCTTTAGACAGCCTATTAAGAAAAACAACCACCATAGATTAACTGTGTAGGAAGCTCCTCTAGTATGAAACTTAGACTTGAAGAACACCTTATAGTTGAAAAACACTTTTCTAGCATTTTCATTTCATGCTTATGATCATCTTCTAGGATATATTTTTATCTTCACAGTTAAAAGGAGGGAATAGAAGCTCAGAGAGGTGAAGTAACCAGGAACTTGTCAAGACCTAAAAACAAGCAACCGTGATGTAGTATTCTTCCCCCTACCCCCCTACCCCGTTTTATTGGAGCAGGTAAGGATTCTTCTTATGCCTTGTGGTGGTGCGTGGAGATGGTGAGAAGAGAGGAAAGAGTGTTTATTGAGTACATACCTTGGGCCAGCCACGGTGCCAAGTGTTTCTTATACATGTAATCTACACAAAAACCTATGACATGGACATTATTATCCTTGTTTTACAGATGATGAAGCTGGGCTCAGAGATGTGAAGTCAGTTTTTCAAGGTCACATAAGAGTCAGTAAGTGGCAGAGCTGTGATTTGAACCCCAGTTTGCCTGACTCCAGAGCCACACTGTGCAGAGGCAAGGCACCAAAATAAGAAAGTACCCAACTTTCTTACCAGGTTAAAGAATTCAATGTGGAATTCACTGAGCACCTCTAATATATTTTATATGAAGTGAATTGTATAGTTTTAAACTACAAAGCAGGTACCCTTGCTCCAGGTGAGCAAGATGGAGAACCAGAAAAACTAAGAGACTTAATTTCCTTCTCCAGACTCCACTGGGGAACTGAAGAGAGCCAACTTCAAGACCAGTGAGAGGCACTGTGCTAACTTGGAACAAATACTGTGTCAGAGATTTGAATTCTAGCCGGGGGTCAAAATATCCACCTCTGAATTCTAGCTCTCCTAGTATCACCTGAGTGCCCCTGAGCACTCAGTCTCTTTGAGCCCTGATTTTCCTACCTGTTAAACGGGATATTATTATCTACCTACAAGGTTTCTACGAGGATCAAATGAAACAATTTTGTGATAAAGAAATTGCCAACAGCACCATCATTCATTTTTCTTCTAATCTTGTCTCTGTTACCAACAGACTATGTAACCTCCTTGGGCCACAGTCTCCGCAACTGTATAGTAAGAGGATGAAATGAGGTGATTGTTCATGTTGCTTTAACAAGTTAGTAAAGTTAGGTTCTGAATGAACAAATTACCCTCACTTAGAAGCTCAGCCCTCTGGTCACCTATCTTTTGAGGCAGATTTGACATTTCAGTACTGGCCACTATGGCCAGAATATCTATAATTTCCAGTAGCTCACCATAGACAGTACTGAGTTGTCACTGTAGTTATAGCTCCTGACTCAAGTCAACCACTCAGATTTCACAACACTGAATATGTGAGCAACTGCTGAGACTCGATTAGGTACATAAACACCGTGAGAAAACAGCAGATCAGATACCATGTGGCATGGCTGGTGCTGGTGGACAAGAATTAAACTTTGCAAAAGGTGATCCAGTGTAAAGATAATAGTAACAATAATTAGTAATAGAATCCCACTTTTAATGATAATGCAACAGGTAACAGAAGAAAAGGGAGGAGAGCCTGGTACCACAGCAGTGGGCCTCTGTACCAGCCCCTGACCTCCGAGCTGCACTGCCACATGGTTGACAGGACTCCATCTCCCCCTTTTTTTGAGCTTCCAAAGGAGATCTGTCATTTGTTATGTACCTACCACGTACCAGGAGGTAATTTCCCTAAATGTCATGTAATTTGGACCTCCTAATAACCCTGTCAAAATTACCTCCACTTTACAGATGAGGAATCTGAGGCTCAGAGATGTTATGTAACTTGTTCACACAGCTAGTAAATGACAGAGATGGGGTATGAGGCCAAGTCTCTCTAGTTCCAAGCCCTGGTTCTTTCCACTGCACCAGAAATCTTTTCCAAGAATGTATAATCCACAGCCTTTCCTGAGATCAGTCCTCTCTGCCTTCTTCACCTAGATAGCTTGCATACATTCTTCCACACTTAGCTGAGGGGTCTTCAGGGACTGTCTTAATCGATAACCTTTAATTCCCACTGCCCAGAACAGAGCAGAGCATATAAGAGGTCTTCACTGAATAATTTTTGAGTTGTACTGAGCAGAGTTAAAACACACCACAACAAAACCTTTAAACCACCACTAGCTGTGAATTCATAAGCATTAGGATTAAATAACTGTTTGATAAGGAAAGCATTCTCCAACTCTGCTCAATCTTGTTGTGTCTGTTACATTCCTCACTCTGAATTTGTCTCTTGGAACAAAAAGCAGATTTTGGAAGGCTGATGGAACATCATAAAATACAAACCTTGATTGCTGTTGAAAATTCCAGATGGGGGAATCTGTGTTTTCAACCACTGGGGTGTAGATAGGAGATGGCTCATCAGCTGTTGTGAAGGATACACAACAACTGGGTATTGATACTTTCCTCTGTGTCAAGGGGCTCCCTGAAATAGAAAAGAGTGGAGTGACTATACTTTAGGGTACCAAAAAGAATGTGTTGGAAGCCTCTCATTATACAAGTACAAGAAGAACCATTCTTAGCTCTCTCCTACCTTTGGGTCTTTCTTTGAGCTATTCCCTGTGTCTGAAATGTTTCTGCTACTGAAACTGTTATTTCAAGGTTCAGTTCATAAATACTACCCAGCAAGAAACAACTTCTTCCATCTCCTTGTACTCTGTGGGATGATGGAAGATATTGGATTAAGAGGCAAAAGACAGAACTGCAAAGAGCCTGGACTTACAAGTCAGATGATCAATGATTAGCTCTGCCATACACATTCTGTGTAACCTTGGGCAAGGCCTATCTAGGCCACCACTTCCTCAAATGGGGCATATGATACACCTCCTCAGATGTTGTAAAGATTAAAAATAAATAATAGTAGGTAACACTTATATAACACTTACTATGTGCCAGGCACTATTCTAAGAACTATACATGTATTAACTCATTTAATCATTACAACAAACCTATGAGGAAGATATTATTATTATTGCCATTATATAGATGAAAAAACTGGGGTACAGAGAGATCAAACACTTATTAAGTGGTCACACATTTACTAAACGGTAAACTGAGAGTCAAATTCAAGCATTCTGGCTCTAAAGTCCAAGCTCTCAGCCATTGCCTGTATTGCCTCCACTAGAGTTAAATGAATGTAAAACACTGAGTACTGTGCTGATGCTAATTTTACAAGATCAGGTTTCCAATGTGGGAGACTCAGTCATTTATTTTCTCTTAAAACAATGTAAAATGAAGACGGATGACAATACTAGATAGTCTAACTCAGCTGTCCAACAAGATAACCACTAACCACAGGTGGCTATTTTACTTTAAATTAGTGAAAATTAAATAAGATTAAAAATTCTGTTTCTTAGTTACACTAGCTATATTTCAAGCACTCAATAGCTACATGTGGCTAATGGCTACCATACTGGACAGTAAAAATATAGAACATTTCCATCACAGTACAAAGTTCTTTTCGACAGTGATGAATAACACAGACTCTGCATAATGTAGTAGACTCTATATATTCCATAAGATCCCTTTCAGCTCTAAAATGATATGACTCAGGATTACAGACGAAGGAAAGAGAAAGGAAAAAAATAAGTATGTCTTAAATATTATTTACGTGATCCAGAGGAACAAATTCTGTATGTGGACTCTAAATGGTTTGTCTTCTTTCTACCTGACTAGCTCAAGGCTTCCCCAAATGCATACTCTCACTTTACTTTGTAGGTGAAGTTAATCTTTTTTTTTTTTTTTTTTTGCAGTACGCGGTCCTCTCACTGTTGTGGCCTCTCCCATTGCGGAGCACAGGCTCGGGACGCACAGGCTCAGTGGCCATGGCTCACGGGCCCAGCCGCTCTGCGGCATGTGGGATCTTCCCAGACCAGGGCACAAACCCGTGTCCCCTGCATCGGCAGGCAGACTCCCAAACACTGCGCCACCAGGGAAGCCTGATGAAGTTAATCTTTGAGGTTCCACCCTGCTCCTTCTCTGATTGCTCCTTTCAGTAACTACTCTTCCAAAGACCCCAGGCTGTCCCTGTGGACAGAAAATCCGAAGAACACATTTATACTGAGGAATGCTGATTTTTACTCCCCTCCACAAGCAGTGTAACATTTAATAAGTAGCCTTTAAAAGACAGACTCTAGGGCTTCCCTGGTGGCGCAGTGGTTGAGAGTCCGCCTGCCGATGCAGGGGACACGGGTTCATGCCCCGGTCCGGGAAGATCCCACATGCTGCGGAGCGGCTGGGCCCGTGAGCCGTGGCCGCTGAGCCTGCGCGTCCGGAGCCTGTGCTCTGCAACAGGAGAGGCCACAACAGTGAGAGGCCCGCGTAACGAAAGACAGACTCTAGTACCTTCTACTCTGAGAAACCTCTCTTGACTCTCTAGGCAGAATCTCTGAACGTTATACCCCCATCATTAGATCTCTCCAACTTCAACATTCTTTAGGGAAACAGAAGTACCTGCAATTTTGCTTTGCTATGTTTTCCTCAACCAAAAGAATTTCCATTAGAGTAGAACAATTTTTTTTTGTAGTTTTAGTAAGTGCTTTTTAAAAAAAAATTTATTTTATTTTTTATTAAAGTATAGTTGATTTACAATGTTGTGGCAATCTCTGCTGTATAGCAAAGTGACTCAGTTATACACACACAGGCATTTTAAAAAATATTTTTTCCATGATGGTTTATCACAGGATATTGAATATGGTCCCCTGTGCTCTACGGTAGAACTTTGTTTATCCATCCTACATATAATAGTTTACATCTGCTAATCCCACATTCCTAGTCCTTCCCTCCCCCACCCCCCTTCCCCTTGGCAACCACAAGTCTGTTCTCTAATTTGCATTAGAGTAGACCAATTCTTTTCAAATTTTCCCACCAAAGTAACAACTTCTAGAGACAAGTAAATACTAAAATCTGGAGCATTGGTTCTTGTTGCCTTGAAAGAGCAACAACACACATGACATCTATTAACAGGCTTGTATTTTATCTAAAATTTCATGAGGATTTTATATTATCTTCCTTACTATAGCCCTATTTGTTTAAACTAAAAATGATATTTTCCCCCCAAATCTTGGTAAAAAATTTACGTCATGTTATTTAATATCGTGACTTCTAACAACCAGACCAGATGGCATTACTTTTTAGTCCCTCTTACTGGGGATAATTAATAAAGAAAGAAAATGGGTGATGAACAGAGACAAAGGAGTGGAGATTTTGCAAGGAGGCCTTGAGAAAGAGAACTGAAGAGGAGGAAGAGGAATGCTAGC
The DNA here is from genome assembly GCF_949774975.1 of Lagenorhynchus albirostris. Taxonomy (NCBI): domain Eukaryota; kingdom Metazoa; phylum Chordata; class Mammalia; order Artiodactyla; family Delphinidae; genus Lagenorhynchus; species Lagenorhynchus albirostris. The sequence continues at coordinate 51,632,648 of NC_083103.1, forward strand.
CTTAGAAGTGAGAGCTGGTAGTGGCTGCGAGGCAGGAGGGAGCTGAGGTGTGTGCAAGAGCTGTCAACAAAGCAGGACCCGGAGAAAGGCTTAACCAGCAGGCAGAGAAACACTAAGATACACAGAAGAACTACAGGAGGAACAAAATAAAACAAAAAACCACTGGCTACAACCTGGCAAAACTAGTTTACAAGCATATTCTTGAAAGAGCAGGAAAAAATGATTCTAATAAAATGGTAGTAAGCAAAGAATAGTTAATGGAAATCAATAATATAGCACCTGTTGTTACTAATGTAAAATGTACAGAATAGCACTAATGGTACCTTTATCTAGTGAGCTATCTTCTTAAAAAAGTTTTATTTTTGTGAAACTCAACAGTATTACATGGACTGACTTGCTCAGCATCCACCCCCACTTTTACTGTATTGTATTCCCTTATTGTAGAGATTGAAAGGGTCACAGACTCTTTTGTGCTAGAGTATGGATACAAATTGGTCTCTATCTGTTATATGCCATTACAACAGATCTGGAAGGCAGACGTGAGGCAGAGGACATGTTCCTTTCCCTTTTGCTTTTACTACTAGCAAGGAAGACAGAGTTTTCTGCTCCAGGGTTTGGTCCCTGAGGCCCCAGAGGCCCGATGTCAATAGTGCTGACGAGAGTTTCCGATCACTGGGCTGCAGTGTTGGCACTGTATTTCAAATTTAAAAGATCTACTGGTTCTCTCCTGAAAGCTTAGCCTAGAGCCCACTCCCTGAGCCCTTCCAATAACTTAAAGTACCTTAATAATCTATATTAAACTCCTCTCTGTTTAAAATGGCTGGAGTGGGACTTCCCTGGTGGCGCAGTAGTTAAGAATCTGACTGCCAATGCAGGGGACATGGGCTCAAGCCCTGGTCTGGGAGGATCCCACATGCCGCGGAGCAACTAAGCCCGTGTACCACAACTACTGAGCCTGCGCTCTAGAGCCCGTGAGCCCCAACTACTGAGCCCATGTGCCACAACTACTGAAGCCCGCGCGCCTAGAGCCCGTGCTCCACAACAAAAGAAGCCACTGCAATGAGAAGCCCGCACACCGCAACGAAGAATAGCCCCTGCTTGCCGCAATGAGAGAAAGCCTGCGCGCAGCAATGAAGACCGAACACAGCCAAAAATAAATAAATAAATATATAAAAATAGGTAAATAAAATGGCTGGAGGGAGTTGTTTCCTGTAACTGTACTCTCCCTGACACAGCTTCCATCTCTCTCTCAATCTCCCCTCTCTCTCTCTGTCTCCCATTTTCCTTAGTATTAATAGGTCTCAAGCTTCTCAACTGGTTTCTTCCAACAGAATGTCCATAAATCCTCACAGCTAGGGAGAGATAATCTGCCTCTATACTGACAGCTTCCATAGCATTCTACAATAAACTGTGTGTGTCTGTGTTTCCCTCACTAAACTAATGCACAAAGTAGGCCCACGGCCCTTATTAAAGGTTTGCAGACTCCCTGCTGCCCTTTGTCTACAGATGACTGCCAGGGTTGGAGAAGAGAGAGAAGCTGCCTTGTGTGCGTGCCGTGTGCGCCAGCAGGGGACAGCAGCATCTGCTCAGGAAAGCTCTGAGAGAAATCAGCAGAGAGGACCAACTGTAGTTCTGAGATAGGACCCCTCGGTTCTGGTGTACTCTGCCACTGATTTACTGTGACATATTGGGTACCTCATTCTGGCTCTCTGGGCATCAAGTTTCTTCATCAGAAACATGTGCTCTCACATTACTTCCTATGATAAAATTCTATGATTCTAGATATATACCAATACTGCTCAGATCTCTCTCTCATACCTCAACCCCCCCTTTTAAGGTTCGTTATTTTTGAGGCTGCTATTTGCTAAAGCCCCTGAAAGAGAAGTACTATTTTTACTTTGGAAAAAAAGTGTCCTTATTCAGTCTTGAACAGAAATACTCCTTTCAGCCAAAGAGGCAGGTGATAAAGAAATCTGCTTGGGTCTATCAGGTTTCCCTGGCTCTCCTCTTGTGGTTGGAAATTTAGCTGGGCCTGTTTACCTTCCTGGAAAAGGTCAAGTTCTGATATACTTTTGGAGGCAGCCGAGATGAAAACTGCTATACTTCCTACTGGGTTGGGACACACATTGAGAGCAGTTAAGAGGACTTGAGATGAACCAGCTTTACCATTTTAAGAGTTTTCACTGGATTTCCCATGTTTTACATAAGTATGAAAAGTAGTAGTTTTATGCATCAAAAAATGGTACGATTGCTTCAATGAGATTAAAATAACAACCCCTTATTTTTAACACTTTACAGCTTACAGTTTTCTTATCAGTACTAAACTTGTGCTGATGACATCCCTGATAATCACACAAGATGGGTGTATCTTTCTCTATTTTACAAATAAGGCAACCAAGGAACAGAGGGGTAAAGTGGCTTGCTCGTCACACATCTGGTAAACTAGCATTTGGAAGATCCAGCCAGGTTTCCTAACTCCTACTCCAGGGATGTTCCATTGCAATACTTCTAATTAATTCTACCTGGTTAAGAGAAAAGCTCTCCCTCTGGCCTGGAGTGAACAGATGGAAACTTTCCCTCAAGCAATGCCCAAATTTTTATGTTAATAAAAACCTAGTTCAGTTTTGTTAAGCTAACATTAACTGACAGCTGCTCTGTGGCACACCTGCACAGATGAGTCAGATCTGATTCTTGATCTGCAGGCAGACACACAGATAATTATAATACAATAAGATAAAGACTCTGCCAAAAGCACAAGGGACTGTGGGAACAGAGAAGGACCCGTAACCCTGACTGGGTAGTTGAAAGAGAGCCTCTAAAGGATGATAATACTGAAGATGGTTTTGATTTTCACTGAGTATAATTTAGATTACCTCAAATCACTTTACCTTTCTGTTCCTTGATTGCCTCATTTGTAAGACAGGGCTAGCGATACCGGTCATGTTGAGTATAAGTACACAAGTCTTATAAGTACTGAAGCTGATTCTTGAAGGTTCCTTAGAGCTTTTTCTAACAAAAGTATCCAAGAAACTCTTGTATTTCAGAACCAGGACCACAGTGGGGACTATGCTGCCTCAGGTCTAAGGCATAATTCAGGGCTGTTAGTGAATCCTCTGCATGCAGCTTTGCACTAGGAATCATTCGTTTCCTTCCTCAAGCAAGAAGCTTCTAAGGCATGAGAGGGACAGACACACAGAGAACACTGTTGAAGGCAGGAGGACAGCCAACGTGGATATTAAGGAAGCATCTACATGGTTTTCACAGAAGTTTGGCCATTTACAGCTGACTCACAGAGTGTGGGATATGCTACCCTCAGCTCCATATTCTTAGAAGATGAGAGGTGAAGAGAATCTTAGAGATGATCTTATATGACCATCACATTTCACAGCTGAGGAAAAGAGAACTGGGTTTGCCCAAAGTCACTAAGCAAGTTAATGGCTTAGCTAGGGCCAGAAGTCAGTCTTCTGACTCCCATTCCAGAAGTCTTTCTATTATATCATCATTTGAAAGGCAGTTTCAGAGAGATGATGGGCAGGTCTGTACACTCAGGGCCCAGCACAGGGTCTGACTGAAGCATAAATATTTGCAGGGCGAAGGACTATATGGGCCTATCACTGCGAGGGTAGGACTTGGGAGACAAGAGACCTCTGAAAGTGTCCACTCTGAAGCTTGATCTACCCTGGCTAAATGGAAAGAGGCCAAATAACAAGTGATTTACAGATTTGTAACTCACACCAGAAATATGAGAGGTGTTGAGCATCATATTCACAAACAAGAAGACATTAGGCTTGCTTAGTTGCATCAGGAAGACCCAGGTGTTGAGATACAGAAATAAACTCACAGTCCCTGTCCCCAAGGAACAGGCAGCCTAGTGGAGAGACACATTAAGAAACATTTTCAGTACAAAGTAATAAGTATAACCTCAGTAGTATAATGAAAAAGATATTGAAAGAGAATATCATTCGCAGCAATCATTGAAAGGGCTACCCCATTAGTCCAAGTTTCTGAAGGCTAAACAAGCAAGGAAGCAGTGAGAATAGAGAAAAGGTGACAAAAACCTTCTGTGTAAGAGGACATGATCCTATACCCTGTATTAGACACAGTGGAAGCTTAATAACTATTTGTTGAATGAATCCATTAATCCCTGCAACCTCTCCTCTGCTAAATTTCCGCATAAGCAACTTTCCTGCAGTAGAGGCAAAGCATAAAATCAGAGAACGTATTAAAAGGAGAAAAAGGGCATTTGAGCAAGGTCTCATATTCATCTGCTTCCTCATTTAACAGATATTTACTGCTTATTATGTGTCAGACACAGTTCTAGGTGTTGGGGATTTAGCAGTAAATAAAACAAAAAATTTCTGTCTCTGTAGGACTTTTCTTTTTCTAGAAAGACAGAAAATAAACAAAATACACTATTTAAAGGCCATAGGAAAAAATAAAGCAGGAAAGAGGGACAGGTATTGTTGGAGAAAGGCTGTAATTTTAGATGGGTGACCAAGGAAGGTCTTGCTGAGCCGGTGATTTCAGTAAAGACAGGCCAGGAGTGAAGAATATTCCAGGCACAGAGAGAACACCAGATTCAAAGGCCCCAAGCAGGAGTCTGCCTATACATTTAAGAAAAAGCAAAGAGGCCAGTGTGGCTGGAACAGGGTGCCTAAGAGGAAGAGCAGGATGTTGGGGAGAATTTGGTAACTGGGGAAGGGAGAAAGGAATCCTGGCTAAGAAAGGTGCATGAGCAAAGGCCCAGGGAATGGTTTGCCATATGTTACAATTGGAAGGGAAAGGAAACCAAGCACTGCTGGAAAAAGTCAGCATTGTGCCACCAGTATGTCCACTGCCACTCTAAAATCATGTCAATTAGTCTTAGTTGAGCCCTTGCTGCAGTTCAGCAATTTTCTTATTTATATCTTCATGATTCTCTATAGATCCCTTGTAATGACCAAGAACTTCAGCCAAAGAGGATCAACTGCCACCACAATTCCCCATGTTTGCTCCAAGTAGGCCTAGAACACACACTTTCCCACTTCAATATCTTCGTTCAAGTTGAGATAACCACCTAGAATTTCATTCCCACCTTTCTGAAATCATATTCATTCTAAAAAGTTCTGATTTCTTAGACATGTCTGATTTCTCTGTTTCTAAACTCTCTAGACACTAGATATATAATTTTTGTGCTTTTTTTGAATTTTATTTTTTATATTTTTATTTTTTATTTATTTTTTATATATTTTTTATACTTATTAGTTATCTATTTTATACATATTAGTGTATATATGTCAATCCCAATCGCCCAATTCATCACACCACCACCATCCCCCCACCACTTTCCCCGCTTGGTGTCCATATGTTTGTTCTCTACATCTGTGTCTCTATTTCTGCCCTGCAAACCGGTTCATCTGTACCATTTTTCTAGGTTCCATATATATGCGCTAATATACGATATTTGTTTTTCTCCTTCTGACTTACTTCACTCTGTATGACAGTCTCTAGGTCCATCCATGTCTCTACAAATGACCCAATTTTGTTCCTTTTTTATGGCTAAGTAATATTCCATGGTATATATGTACCACATCTTCTTTATCCATTCATCTGTCGATGGGCATTTAGTTTGCTTCCATGACCTGGCTATTGTAAATAGTGCTGCAATGAACATTGGGGTGCATGTGTCTTTTTGAATTATGGTTTTCTCTGGGTATATGCCCAGTAGTGGGATTGCTGGGTCATATGGTAATTCTATTTTTAGCTTTTTAAGGAACCTCCATACTGTTCTCCATAGTGGCTGTATCAATTTACATTCCCACCAACAGTGCAAGAGGGTTCCCTTTTCTTCACATCCTCTCCAGCATTTCTTGTTTGTAGATTTTCTGATGATGTCCATTCTAACTGGTGTGAGGTGATACCTCACTGTAGTTTTGACTTGCATTTCTCTAATAATTAGTGATGTTCAGCAGCTTTTCATGTGCTTCTTGGCCATCTGCATGTCTAGACACTAGATATTGTACTACCTATCCTTCTGGTCCTTAGAGCATTCTCCTTTATACATCAATAATCATGTAGCTGCTAATCCCCTTATCTGGGTTATTAGCTCTTGGAGGACAGAAACCATGTGTCATTTGCTCTGCACTTTCTGTACCTGGCACTGGCCTGGCACAGATTTACTACTTGATGAACTGAACCACCATTCTTGCAATATAAGCACAGGACTGGGTGTACAGTACATAAGCACCCTTTTAAATACAGAGAGTAAACAGGACCAACTGGTAAACACGGTTTATCTCATACCTAAGAGTCAGGATGGTATAGAGGAAAGAGCACGGGTTTTAGTCCAGACATAGCTGAATTCAAATTGCAGCTCTGTAGAGCTTATTAACTGTGTAACTCAAGTCATTTTACCTTTCTGAGCTTCAGTTTCCTCATTCATAAAATGGGTATGTACTGTAATCTGTTCATAAAATAACCCCACTGTGGTAAGGATTAAATGAGATAATTAATGTACAAAAAAGAATAAAATTTTGCACAAGGAGATGCTCAATGAACTATTGTCAATTGTCAAGCTGTATTTAAAGAATGTAACTGTCTAATTGAGAAGTTACAAGTATATTTGCTTTTTGCAATATGGGGGCAACCCCTAAAATGGAACATAACCATATTTTTGCACGTTAAATTTTATTTTCAATGCAAAAACAAAAAACCAAAACAGTTCTTGCAAAAAATCAAAGCTTTTTTTGTGCTTTCCTTAAATTCATTCATTTATTGATTTTTCTCTTTTTAAAAAATTCAGTTTTTACAAATCAGACTTGTCACAAATGGGCTGCTTTGGTAGGGCAGTAAAAAAGCAAAAACTGTTTCCCAACTTTGTGACTCATACAGTATGGACCTCAGTACCTCTAATACAGCACAGCAAGACTATGTGGAGAAGACTTTGTCCTGAAATAGAATGTTTCAGGGTCTCTGACACACAAAGGTTATGAGAAAGATGAGAACCTCAGAGTCTTTGTAGAAGCTTATAATCCTGGAAGTAATGTCTGTTTGTAGTGTGTATGGAGAAATAGAAATGAAAGACAGACAACAGTTACTAGGAGCATGAATTCTGTTTCTGTTCCAAAGTAATAAGGATACACAGAAAAACTGAGGCAACACAGAATTGATAGGAACCGAGTAGGGAGGCCAAACCAGAAGATGTATATTTAAACCTTCTGGACTCATAAGGCTATGGTTTTCTGGCTCTCAGAACCATCACACACCTCAGAACTGTTAATCACAGTTGTTTACAGATGAGAAATTCAACAGAGAGAGAGTAACTTGCTCAAAGTCACAAACACACACAACTTACGGGAAATACAGGGCTGAATACATTCCTACTAGAATGTAAGCTCCACAAGGGCACTACTTTGTCTGTTTTGTTCATTGCTTTATCCCCAGCACCATGGACAGTGCTCACATATAGCAAATATGACATAAGTTTTGTTGCTGAATGAATGAATAATGAATGAATAAATGAATGAGATAAGGTCTTTGTTCTTAAACAGCCCCTACCTAGTGGAGAAGAAAATCATGCAAACAATGTTAGTACATGTGATATATGTTATGATAAAAAGGGCAAAAGTGCTAGGAGAGCAAACAGGAGGCAGCCTTTATGTCAGAGAAACTCTGGTAAAGGTGATGTTTGAGCTGAGTCTTGAGAGAGGAGTGGGAATTAAGCAGGCAAAAGAGAAGGGTGATGGCAAAAGGGAAAATTTTAGGAGAGATTACAAGGCTGAATAAAAAGTAGGGCAGGGGTTCCTTGTGCCATGGATTACTTTGGCTGTCTGGTGAAGTCTATGGGCCTCTTCTAATATATATATATATATATACACATATATATATGTGTGTGTGTATATATATATACACACACATATATATATGTGTATATATATATATATATTTTTTTTTTTTTTGCTGTACACGGGCCTCTCACTGTTGTGGTCTCTCCTATTGCGGAGCATAGGCTCCAGATGCACAGGCTCAGCGGCCATGGCTCACAGGCCCAGCCACTCCGCGGCATGTGGGATCTTCCCGGACTGGGGCACAAACCCATGTCCCCTGCATCGGCAGGCAGACTCTCAACCACTGCGCCACTAGGGAAGCCCATATATATATTTTTAATGCTAATTGTAAAATACATAAGATTACAAAGAAATGAAATTATATTGGCGTAAGTTATCAAAAGACATTAAAAAAGTGACATAGTAATCACTATAGTTTTATTAATGCATAACAAGATCTAACTGTAGGTTTAATAACTACTGTAATTTTGAAGTAATGACAGGTATAGATGATATTCCAAGATATCTGCAGTAACTAAAATGTGATATGAAAATACCTGTGATTTCTATTGTTGACAACATCACAGGTACTGTTAATATTACTAGGGTCTACTGCCTACACTCACAACTGGAGGAAACGTTCAATTTTAGTTAGAGATTAATAAAAATAAAGATGTATGGGATTCCCTGGTGGCGCAGTGATTGAGAGTCCGCCTGCCGATGCAGGGGACACGGGTTCGTGCCCCGGTCCGGGAAGATCCCACATGTCGTGGAGCGGCTGGGCCTGTGAGCCATGGCTGATGAGCCTGCGCATCCGGAGCCTGTGCTCCACAACGGGAGAGACCACGACAGTGAGAGGCCCGCGTACCGCAAAAAAAAAAAAAAAAAAAAAAAAGATGTAATTATTTTCCTATCCAAGTTCACCTACCCCGACTTTAATCCTTGGATCCCTGTGGGCTTATGGATCCAATGCTAAGAACCCTTGGCCCTAGGTACATAATGAAGAGGGCCTGAGTTGGAAGGAATGGAGAAGAAGGTAGAGATCTAAGAGAAATTTAAGAGATACAGCAATTTTAATGGATCTGATGATTTGATGGTGGAGAAGGAAAAGAGAAGTATCTAAGCTGATACTCAGGTTTCTGGACTGGGGAATTTATGATATGCAAAATTAGGATAACTGACAAGGCCCACTTAGGACCTCAGAAAGGCTTTCACTTGGCTTAAACCTTTAGGCTTGAGATATATAATTATGATTAAGATGATTAACAATTCTTCCAGACCCTGTCATGATTAGAAAGATTTGTGAAGACAGGACCATAGCCTGTGGAGTCAGATACCTGTTTATGGATAAGTGAGCAGAACATACCTTTCAAGCTCAAGTGCATTGCTCTTTCTACCAGGATACTGACTGCAAAAGTTCCATCTAGTGCAGTAGGGCCCTCCTGGGCCAGGCAGACTTCAGCTGTGGTGCTGCTGCAGGGGACCTGGGTGGAGGCCGGAGACTTCTGGTGGTCATGTGGTGGAGAGAGCTGGAGCTCATCATTTCCTCTGGGGAGCTGCTCAGACTCACTGGGGCTGCTGCAGTCCATGGAGTCCAGCTCATTAGTGGGCCCAGGGTGTGAAGAAAGAGAGGAGAGAACCACATGAACTCTCAAGGCAGCTCCTGAGAGGTTGGAAGCATTTCGTCCAAATAGAGGATACACACCTGCAAGAGGATGAAGGAGGATAAGCCTAGGCAAGCAGGGACACTCTCTAAACCTGGAGATGCTCTCTGAGGGTGCTTGTGGCCCTCTCTCCTTTGGCAGGGCTATAGGCCCTAATATAACAATTTGCAAAGAAACTGTGAAGTTAACACACACTGTGAGAGTTTTTACTGCCTCCCCCCACCCCATCACTACCTGCAACAATGGAAAGTAGTGAGAGGTCTGATTTTAAGGCAAGAGGATAAAAAGCTGGTGGGAGTGGAAAAGTAAGAGGGAATGGACAATCTGAAAAGTTGAACACTGCCTTTGGTATCCCTCAATAAAAAGAGGTATTTGTGTTTGAGTTCTGATCCCTAAATCTATATTCAGTTTCCCAAACCTACTTGATCCAGCAGAGTGGAGTTAAAAGCCTGTCTTTAAGAACTTTAGTTCAAGTGAGCCTTCCACACTTCGGGGACTTTTTCTGTAGTCTCTTTGAAGTGACTCTAGGCCAGCCCAGATAAAACAGGGCACACGGCATTTGATGAGGTGCTCAACAGAGCCAGAATTATGCCTGCTGGGTCCAGAGAGAACCAGAGAATTGGGATGATCACCCAGATGCTCAGTTCTCCTTCTTTAGCTTGGGCCACCTGCTCAACAACAGGGTCAGAGCACAAGGCTAAAAGAGCTAAAATAGGGTTGTGACTCAGTTTCTTCAACCGTATAGTGGGGGAAATAACTAACCTTACAGGAATGTTAAGATGAATAAATATGACGTTTGTAAAGAGTCTAGTCTGGCCGTCTCCAATCTAATCTGTACTATAGTTGCCAGCCTTATCTATCTAGAAAGCAAAGCTGTGTCACTCTTCTCTTCACAAGCTGTTAAAATAGCTTTCCATTGCTCTCACAAAAAAGTCTATAAACTCTCCTGCTTAGAAGAGGCCTTCAACATAGCACTCCTGCCCAGCTGTCTAGCTTCATCTCCCATCATTTCCCAACCTATATATCCTGTGATCCAGCAGTACCAAATTACTCATGGCACCTAAAACGTATCAAACTGCTTCCTGCCTCTGTGCCTTCACCCACGCTATTTCCGTTTAGAAAACCCTTCTTTCCTCCTTTTTGTGACTTACTCCTAAATCCTCTGTAACTCAGGTCAAGCATCATCACTTCCACTGGGATGCTGTCCTTGAACCAAAGAGATGTTGTGTCCCTGTGCTCCCATAGTGCCACTGAGAATACCTTTTTCACAGTTCTTATACTTCGCTGTAATTGTTTACTACTCTACTCTCCCATTAGACTATAAGCTCATTAACTATTTCTGACTCATCTTTGAACTCCCAGGGCCAAGTACATGTAGCAAATACTGAACAAATGTTTGAAAGAAAAGCACCCATAGTGCCACTTGCAAAATGTTACCTTCCTCCTTTCAAACCAGTTTATTACCATGTAGATTTTATGATTCCAAGATGTGCTGACCAGAGAGAGAGGATAACCTAATCTCATTAGCAGGTATGCTTTTCAGTGTATTTTAAAACCAACATTCTAGATTATAATATAGGCTCTTATACAGGTGGTTAAAGATAGTCTCCTAAATTCACTCATTTTTATTTTACATGTATTAACTGAGGGCTTACAATGTTCTAGACACTATGTTAGGGGCAACAACCTTATGAATTTGGATGTAGACTAAGGCTACAAAGTTCAGCACCAGTTCTTAGATCTCAGACAGTATACCTTAGACTCCACTAAGGTATACTGTCACTAGATAATGCCCTTCTTAAAGCATCCAGCAAACCTCTTTCTGAAATCTCTGTAGTTTTATGAAGTATTACTAAATTACTATTAATCTTTCAACATGCAATAATGGAAAGAACACTTACTAACATGTGACCCTGGGCAGTTACCCAACCTACCTGAGCCTCCATTTTCATGACTGAAAAACAGGTTTCATACCTACCTCACAGGATTGCTGGGAGGATCAAATAAAATAATGTCTGAGAGGGTGTCTCACACAGTGCTTGTCATGGAGCAGCAGTTGCTCAAACCACAAGTGCTAAGGCTGGTTCCTCACTTACCACTGACAGTTAGTGTCCTTGCTGACCTCTCCCCAAGTCTGGCCAGGTCCACATAGGCTGAGCCAATCCAGCTGTCTGTCTGATGGGGCCTCTCCACACTGTCATTGCCATAAGCCCGCCAAACTTGGATCTCTAACCTCTCCTCTCTGAAGTACCAAAGCAGTGATGGGCTCCTAGAGACTTCTGCTCTTTTGGATGCCTTGAAAGTAACCATGACCTGCTTTTTGTTTGCAGATTCCTTAGGCTTCTTGAGAGGGGTCCAAAAGCCTTCATGATCGTACAGCTTGTAGCGGAGGTAGCAATATGTATTCTTATGAATGTGCTTCTGGCCAGCAAGCAGCACGCAATGGATAGGCAGCCAGAGCCTCGGCGTGGAGATGGTAACAGTGGCTGGCTCCTCTTCATCCATCTTGACAAAATCCTTCAGATTATTCTCAAAGCTCCAGCCCAATAGCTCAGCAGCTTCCAACACCCGCTCTCTGTCTCCAGGATGGGTGAAGGAAATGGAAAGCTCCAGACCACCCACAATCTTCTGCATGAGCTCCAAGCCGTGAGGCAGGGCCCCCTCTTCTGGTAAAATGATAGGATACCATCCTGTGATCCCTTAGGAAAGAAAAGGAAGATTCTTCAATTATTGTTTTAAAAGTAAAAAGACTTAGCCACTTTCCACCCCATAGCCACTATCACCCTGGCCCAAGACAGAAGAGAAAACATATACCCACAATGCATTGAAGTTTGTTTCATCTGACCACTGAAAGACAATGAGATCAGGTGGAAGAACAAAGGCTTGGAGCTGGAAGACCTGCATTTTCTTCTTGGCTCAGCCCAAAACTAGTGGTTCAGTCTGGGTAAGCCATTAATTTCTCTCAGTCCTATTTCCTTACCTGACAAATGGGAAAAATAGTGCTGATCTTGCCTACCAGACAACATTATTATAATTGTCAAATGAGATAATGATTTTGGAAGAGCTTTGAAAGAAAATAAAAAATGTGAAATATTATTATGGTACTATGAGTACAATGGAGAAGGCATGGGACAAGGTCAGGAGATCTGGGGTCTAGCCCCGGGTCTTTCACCAAGGGAATTGCCACTTAGTGAACACATACCAAGGACCAGGCACTAGATTTCAAAATAACAATTTAAAATATTAGTTACTTGTTACTGAGCATCTATTATGTGTCAGAAATTCTCTTATGCTTTATATATATTACTTCATTTAATTCTCTTAATAACCCTGTGAAGTTCTGAGGATTAAATGGGATAATAATCCCTATTTTGCAGATGAGGAAATGGAAGAGGCCTGCCCAAGTCGTTATAGCTACCAGGTAGTAGAGCCAGGATTTGAACCCAGGCCTAGCTGGCTTTAAAGTCTACAGACCACCTATTATAGGTTCACAATATCTTTTTTTTTCCTTTAAATTTTACTTATTTATTTATTTATTTATTTATTTATTTATTTTTGGCTGCATTGGGTCTTCCTTGCTGCATGTGGGTTTTCTCTAGTTGCGGTGACCGGGGGCTACTCTTCGTTGGTGTACATGGGCTTCTCATTGCAGTGGCTTCTCTTGTTGCGAAGCACAGGCTCTAGGCACACGGGCTTCAGTAGTTGTGGCATGCAGGCTCAGTAGTTGTGGCTCGCAGGCTTAGTTGCTCCGCAGCATGTGGGATCTTCCCAGACCAGGGCTCGAACCCGTGTCCCCTGCATTGGCAGGCGGATTCTTAACCACTGCGCCACCAGGGAAGTTCCGGTTCACAATATCTTATCTAGAACCCTTAGGGTCAGATTTGTTTCTGAATTTAAAAATTTTCAGATTTTAGAAAGATACTGTGGTACATAAACTGAATATTATGTACTAGTCAGTGGTCACATAGGTCAGGGGTTGATAAACTTATTCTGTAAAAGGCCAGATAGTAAGTATTTTAGGCTTTGGGGCCATATGGTCTCTGTTGCAACTATTCAGCTATGTTGTTGTAGTGAGAAAGTGGACACAGAAAATATGTAAGTGAATGGGCACAATGTGTTCCAATAAAGCTATATAATCAGGCAGTGGCCTAAGTCAGAAAATAAAGACTAAATAGTCTCATGTCAGTTGAGGTCAGGTTTGGCTGCCTAATGAGTTAATAAAAAACTTTTGACTTTCTGAGCTTTTTGGATTTCATAATTACGTAAAACAGATTGTGGATTGGTATAATATTCACAGCAATTTTCTGAGAAAGGTTTTGTATTAATTAAAATTATAGATGGGGGCTTCCCTGGTGGCGCAGTGGTTGAGAGTCCCCCTGCCGATGCAAGGGACACGGGTTCATGCCCCGGTCGGGGAAGACCCCACATGCCGCGGAGTGGCTGGGCCCGTGAGCTATGGCCGCTGAGCCTGCGTGTCCGGAGCCTGTGCTCCGCAACTGGAGAGGCCACAACAGTGAGAGGCCCGCATACCACACACACACAAAAAAATTATAGATGGGAAGATTCAGACTTATTGAGATTAATTTGCCAAAGGCCACTTAAGGTGTTATGAGTTTTGGAAAAGGCATTTAATTTTTTTGGGCCTTCCAAGTTTTCATTTATAAAATGAAGACACTGAAATGAGGAGGTTGATCTCTATGACTCCATTTGACTTGGTCGGTCTAAGAACCTATGGCTTTGGCTTTAGTAATTTCTCATCAGTTGGGTATTAATTTCCTCACAACCTAGTGCTTCTTAACATTATTTGGTCACAGACCCCTTTGGCTCTAATGAAAGTTATCCCCAGAAAAATGTACAAATACAAATACATAAAAAAATTCACATCACTTCAGCATGTAAGTGGATTAGATTATTCCTCTTGCTCTGTGATTCTGTAATTGAGATTACTGGCAGGAAGAAACAAAACACAATGTTCACTTTAGAATAACTCTGAATATAAAGACCAATGCTACATTCCAAACTGTCTAAAAGGTTTATTTCCAAGGGGTTAAATTTAATTTGTGAAGGTGGTATTTCTCAGATGGTGCCTATTCTCTGACAAACTCTGTAGTAAGTTTCAGAAGGAAGGAAACTGAGGTGTCCTATGTGCCCAGTCCTGTGCAAAGATCTTTCACATGTATAATTTCATTGAATGCTTCGATAATCTTGCAAAGATCTTATTATTTCCATTTTTAGAGATGAGGAAACTATGGATCTGAGAGATGAAGTGACTTGTTCTAGATCACAAACAGTTAGTGACAGAAATGAGATTTGAACCCTATATCAAGTTGTAGAGACTTCTCTCTGGCAGGCACATAGTACCTGTTTATTGAGTGTTGCTCAAACTTCAATTCACAATGAAATTTGGGAGATGTGTGATAAAATTTTGGAAACTAGATTATACAATCCTAGGGAGGAAGATGGGCAAGAGAAGGAAAACTAACATTTACTGAGTGCCTACTATTTGTCAGGTACTTTATATATCCTATTTCATTGATTCCTACCTCGTAGACTTGTCAGCATTAACAGTCTCCATCTGTTAAGGTAAGTGGGGCTCAGAGAGGTCAAGGTCACTCTGTCAAGGTCACTAAGCTAGTAAAATGTAGGACGGGACCAATATTTCCAGACTACTGCCTGGTGGTTGTGCCTTCTTTTGGGTCTTTACCTCATACCCTTATTCCTTCTTCAGTGAGAGAGGAGGGTATAGTGAAAAAGAATGGGCAAATTTGGATTTGATTTCTAGTACTCTACTACCTGGCTGTGTGGTTGACAAATCACTTAACCTCTGTAAGCCTAAGTTTTCTCATCTGTCAAATGAAGATAATCCTGTGGCTTCCCTGGTGGCGCAGTGGTTGAGAGTCCGCCTGCCGATGCAGGGGACACGGGTTTGATCCCTGGTCCAGAAAGATCCCACATGCCGCGGAGCGGCTGGGCCCGTAAGCCATGGCCGCTGAGCCTGCGCGTCCGGAGCCTGTGCTCCGCAACGGGAGAGGCCACAGCGGTGAGAGGCCCGCGTACCGCAAAAAAAAAAAAGAAAAAGATAATCCTGTATCCCCATCAGTAAGAGTTACCATGAAGCTCAAAAAAGATCTGAGAAAATATTTTACAAAGTGCTATATAATGCAATGGGTATTGCCATATTTATTATAAGTAGTATCATCATCATTATCTTTCCTGGAGTAAGATGACAGTACAATGTTTTGAGCTTCTTTGCTTTATTAGAAGGCCTTTGAAATGATTAGGAAAGGACTTAAAATGTTTTTGGGAAAACCTTTGAGGTATTTGGGAGAATTCAGAAGCATGTGTTAAGGGGTTTTTTATTTTTATTTTTTTTTTTGCATATCTTGCAAGAGAGCCAGACAAGAAGATCTCTTGCAGGGAAGTGAATGGGAAAGGGTAGAATTAGAAAGTGATAATCCAGGATCCCTACCAGATCTCTTGATCAGCAGATCTTTTGTTGGAATCTTTACTACTCCAAGCAGATAATCTTTGAATGAGCGGATACTGGTTATATCACTGGCTGTTTAATCAAACAAAGAAAGATAAATTATTTTAATGGTCTACTGACCAAAGGGCTTGTATTACAATAGAGCCATATAATCCTCCACTTACACTCAGTGAATTTCAGTGTTGGAAGATGCATTAGAGATCATCTTGCTCCAGTCAAAACTTGAATGCCCTCTAGATCATTTTAATTAAATCATTAAGTATGTGTATGCACACACTTAAATTTTGAAAAATTCAGACATACAGAAAAGTTAAAAGAATACTACAATGAACTCCTATATACCCTTCACCTAGATTCACCCACTAACATCTTGACACATTTGCTTTATCTCTCTCTACATTCTCTCAAACACTCAATACGTATTCTACATATTTCTGCTATACCCTTCAGAAGTAAGTTGCAAATATGACTCCTCACCCCTAAACACTTCAGCATGTATCTCCTAGGAAGTGCTATACCATTCAAAACAGAGCCCTTTTTAATTTTAATTGTGAGTCATTTGGTGCTCACCTGACTTGGTATCTTCATGATAAATAGCAAAAGTAACTTC
Organism: Lagenorhynchus albirostris; assembly: GCF_949774975.1. Classification (NCBI taxonomy): domain Eukaryota; kingdom Metazoa; phylum Chordata; class Mammalia; order Artiodactyla; family Delphinidae; genus Lagenorhynchus; species Lagenorhynchus albirostris. The sequence goes on from NC_083103.1 coordinate 51,649,214, forward strand.
TGCAAACTCCAACAACTCTGCCAGGAAACAGGCTTCTCCACTGCAGTGCTGAGTTACCAAGTTACATGAGAATTCACTGTGATGGGAGAACTCAGGGCAGAAGGAACAGGCCACAGGGTGCGTTTGGCGCTGTTCTCCCTTGGGCAGGAAGGACAGATGAGTGGTAACAAAGGCATTGACCCCGACTGTGGCACTAAACTGCAGAGCAGGTTCCTGCTCAGCCAAAGCCCTGTAGGGGAGAAGGGTGGGAATGAGAAGGAGGTAATATCAGAAATCAGCTTGACTGCCTAGAAAACATCACCGTTTCCACAAGGCCACCAAGAACACTAACCAACCATGTGTTTCCTGTTTAGGCTTCTGGCAATGTCACTATGTGTTTTCTTAGTAATCTCGATATTACAGTGTACGTGTATATGAGGGAGACAATATTCATCTGCCTACTAGAGTGATACTACAAGGACACTCCATTGTACTGGTCTGGCTTCTTGCCCTTTTTTCTTAAAAGCGCAACACAGACCCAATGCGGGACTTACAAAAAACTGCCTGCCATCTAATCTGCCTTTCCCTGTGAGTTCCCAGAGAGAAAAGCAACTAAGTTTCTTATCCATTACGCAGTCTCTCTGAGGTCTACTGAGTATCGAAATGCCAAGTTCTTCTCTGTCAATTAAATAGTAGTTAATTTAACACCATGTTTCGGAATTCTGACCTGGGCTGGGTCTTACCCAGAACAGGTACTCCATTATACACAAGTTTCATGCCTCCATGGCCTTTGCACATGTTCTTCTCTTTGACCAGAATAGTCTTCAGCTTTCTTGGGCATTATGATTAACTCCTACTCTTCTTTCAAGACTCAGATTAAGATATTTTGAAGGGTCTTAAATGCCACGTTGAGCAAGCAGGTTGGACCTTATCCTGTTGTTGACCACCACCCTAAAGTGGAGTGAGTACAATCTAGGGGGTTCATAGGGTAAACTATTTAAGCATAGGAAAAAATTATTAAAACTTCTAGAGTTGTTATCTCATATATTAAAGTTTTACTACTCTCTGGCATATTTTATAGTGTATATACTAGTGTAGTAGTACATGAAGATGACTTATACATGAATAAGTATACACATATTTAGAGAGTATGCTAAATTTTTATTTTTTTTATTAATAGGAATATAAAATTAAATTAGGAGACCACTGCTACTGACAATGAGAAACCATCAAGAGTTTGAATATATGGGAAAATATGATTAAAAAACTGCCCTGGCATCTCATTAACACTAAGATGTTCTCAAGCAATTATTAGAAAAGTCTATTTGGAGAATTTAGTGAGGAAAAATATTAATTAGACTGAACATTTTACCAGCTACTTCAGTGTCAGATCTCACACGGAAATAATCCCATTAGTTATTTAGCGACTATGAAGTTAAAGGTAAATAATCTGAAGTTAAGGAGCACTTGCCTCTTTCTTGAATTCATGTCCAAAGTGAGCTAGTCTGCCTCAGGATTGTGATCTAGTTCTCCTTACTGGGCACCTGATACGTGCTGGAACTATGCTATGTGGTGGCAGGGACAAAGAGGAGTTCAGGCAGTACCTGTGTCTATAGGAACTCACAGCCTAGGTGAGGAAAACTCATGTATGCAAATAATTGAAACAGAGTGATATGTGCTGCAACCAAGGTGCTAAGAGACAAAGGACAAAGCATCAATTCTCTCTACATGTAGGAGAGACAGAGGAAGGCTGCAAAGTCTTGAAGAAAACAGAAGCTTGTTTAGAGGACAAAAGGAGGAAGAACGTCCAAATTAGAGAGAAGAATGAGTGAAGACCTGAAGGAGGGAAGAGAGGGCCATGCTGTTTATACATAGAAACAGTGTTTCGGGCAGAGAAAATAGCAAGACAAAGGCCTTGAGGGGAAAAAGAGCATGGTGTGTTCAGAAGTAACAAGGAAGCCAGTGCCTGGGGTGGAGTGAGTAGAGCAGCAACTACCAGGAAGAGAGGAGGTCATAAAGATAACGGGGTCAGATCATGTGGGGTCTTACAGCCATTTTAAAGACTCTGGCTTTTACTCTGAATGAGATGGAAAGGCATTGGTGGGTTTTAAGTAGATGTGTGTCAAGACCTGATTTAAGTTTTCATAAGATCACTGGCTTCTGTATTGAGAACAGACTAAAGGGGAATAAGCCAGAAAAATAGGAGTTGGTACTCAGAGACTGAACATGAGAGACTATTGAGGAGGTGTAGTGGTGACTGGTCCTGGCATGGTTGGTGGGCATAGGGTCTGACCTTGGGAATAAGAGGGTAAGTAGGGTAGAGGATAAAATCGCTGGACAAGGTCAAGGAACTAAATTGCTAATAACAGTTAAAACAGCAAAATTTGCAAGTGATTTATTCACTTACATTCCTACATGCTTTCTTAAGAGAAAAAGAGTAGAGTTGTGTTTAATAAACTGGAAATTGTATGCAAGAAAGTTTTACATTATTTGGGCATCACATATCATGTGGACTGCAGTGGAGAAAGGTTTGCTTTGAGAATTGCTTTTCTAAGGTGAACTTACTTGGCTGCTGCTTGCAAACCACAGGCTCTGATAATCTGGACTGAGATGCAGACGGCTCGGGCTGCAACAACTCCCTCTGCTGTCCTTGGAGTACACCTGTACCTTAGGCCCACATCCAGTAAACCTAAAGAATGAGGGCAAAAGGAAAAATGAAAAGAAGGTTGGTTGGAATAATCTCTGTTCTACCAAACCCCAAGTCTAGTCAGGAAGGAAGGAAGAGGATAAACACTATAATCCTAATGAACAATATGGGGCCTTAGCAGTGAAACAATCTGTCTGTGGTCAGGATCACATTATATTATTGTACTTTAGGATTAATAAAGCAGAACAGATGTCACTATTTTCACTTTATATCCAAGAAACTATGGCTCAGAGATTCAACTGCTTGCCAAAATCACATTAACTATCAGAGGCAGAACTTAATCCCAGTTATTTTTATAGAATTGAGATGGACTCTAACCTTTCTTCTTTTTTAAACCTTTAAAAGGTTTTTGCACTCATATATTTCTGTCACCCTCCTACTGCCACCACCTTAAACACCTTTGCATGCCATCCTTTTATAAAAATTCTATCACATTTCAGGGAAAGCTTTAAGGAACAACAGAACAAGCTGATCAGCGAGGGTCAGGAGGAACAACTCAATCTTAATCATAGCAAGATAAAACCTTTTGTACGGGCAGATACTCTCTGGTAAGAATGAACAGTAACTTGATTTAGAAGGCTAATTCTAGTTATTCATGATGTATCTGGAGGGTGGGTCATCCAGCTGGAACCATTAGGATATAATTGAAAACTCTAAATTCTAACTAATCCCTTCTAACTTTAAATCCAGACTTCTTCCTCCCTCACAGTAAATTCCCAGTTCATGCTGACTATATTCTTCCAATCCTACATCATGTTGCCTTGGAATAATAATTCTCTGAGTACACCTATATAAGACTTAGGTTTTATGCCATGAGGGCTTATCAAATGCTTGCTGAAGTTAAAGGTGAGATGAGACAAGCAACATTTATATAGTCTACATAACTATGAATTTTCTAAAATTATATACAAAATTTGCAGTGTATATTCTACACTCTTTTTCTAAGAGAAGGTGTCTCATAGTTTTTATCAGATTCTTAAAAGGGTAAGTACTACAAAATGTAAAGAATCACTAATTTACGAGAGAAAAGGGATATTTATATATGCTAGGGAAAGATAAACTAGTCTTCAATTACCTGATGATTGGTTCCTTAGTTCATTCCTATTCTCAAGCCTGGGGGTTAAAGGGAGATTAAAGGTCTGTATTCCCACATCCTCACGGTGCTGCATGGTTACAATGGCACAGATCCTCGATAATGGCAAGGTTCCTTTGGCGACCATCTGGTCTCTCACATTAGGATAATAGTACCTGTAAGCCACAAAAGCACAAGCTGTCAGTTGAAAGAATAAGGTGGATGAATGATTCACTCTGCCCCAGGGATCAGCTTTCAGTATCTAGTTATCTTTGGTACCTGATTGTTCTGTATTTCTGGTATACAGCTGTGGTTGTGTCTGGCTGGATTTACTGCCCATTACTTGGAGGAAGAACCCCATAAATTATACCCTGTCTTCAAGACAAAGCCCAGCTTCTCACAGGTTTTCTGTTTGAGGAATCTGCATCTGGCTTGGCCCTTTGGGAGTTGCCACTCCTGAAAGCATCCATCCTGCAGCACAAGTGGTTCTAAGCAGGGCAGTTCCAATCTCTTCTATGGCTTCAGGCCCATGCCCCTCAAATTTGAAGGGGTGATGAGGATCTGTTAGTACCTACTCTATTTCCTCCTCACATTAAAATTACTTTAATTGGTTTCTTGGGGGTGAGGATGCAAAGGGAAAGGTTAAACATCTGTATTCATGCCATTATCTTTCCTGGAAATCTGCCGAAGTCTGTGCCATGAGTGGAATTATATTTTACAAAGGCCACTCTTCTGGTGGTGGGAAGAACAGATTACAAGAAACGATTCTAGAAGTGGGGAGACCAGTTAAGAGGGTATTACAATAATTTAGGCATGATATAGTGAGGGCCTGAACTATATAAGGCAGAAAGAGAAGCAGAAAAAAGGTGACTGATACATTTAAGTGACAGTAGGAGATAAAACTAAAACTTCTCTTCCAAATGTAAGTAGTGGTTAGAAGTATGAGATACAACTGCTCCCAAGAGCCTAATAACTGAACAGATTTCAGTAAAATCTGGACAAGAGTCATTATCAAACCTAAATAATATTAAACAGGGCAGAAGGGGGCTCTTTGCTTGCTTATAAGCAACCTAGGCTAATTAAGGGAAGGATGCTCTGTGACTGTGCACTTCCTTCCTAGGCACAGGCATGGGTTCTCCACACTGTACCTGCACCAGATTTCAAACTGGACTCCACCTCCAGGTACAAGCCCGTGTGCAGAGAAGGCACTGAGTAGGAGCCTTTGCACTGGAATTTCAGCTGGCAACAGGAGAGAGTGACGGTGCTCACTATTAAAGATGGGGTCTGGAATGCAGAGTGTGGTTGCAGATCTGAAAGGCTTCAGAGTGAATCCTTTGGAAAAGAAAAGCAGTTCAGAATAATCCAACACATCACTTAGTGTTTTACAGGGACTTCCCTGGTGGTCCAGTGGTTAAGAATCCACCTTCCAATGCAGAGGACGTGGGTTCGATCCCTGGTTGGGGAACTAAGATCCCACATGCCGTGGGGCAACTAAGCCCGCGCACTGCCAACTATTGAGCCCACGCACCACAACTAGAGCCCACGTGCCGCAACTACAGAGCCTGCACGCCCTGGAACCTGCAGACCACAACTAGAGAGAAGCCCACATACCGCAACGAAAGATCCCGCAAGCCGCAGCTAAGACCTGACACAGCCTAAATAAATAAATAAATAAAAGAAGTGTTTTATATGTAGTTTTACAGTATGTTAATATTCAGTATTGTTCAATTTTATCCTCACAATACTCCTGTAAAGAAAACAAAGCAGGTATTATTTCTCCTACTACACAGATGAGGATATGATACCTTGATGTTACATAGTCAACCCAAAGGTCTTAGAGCTAGTAGGTCACAGACCTGGAACCGGAATCTGTATCTTCTGACTGTATTACTCCTACCAAGGTCCATTTCCCTAGCAGCTCTGGTCCCGTGAGATGCCATGGTAATACAGAAGAGATTCCTTTGTTGGTAGACAATGTGTAAGAGTTCCAACTTCTTCACTTCCTTACCAACCCTTATTAGTCTTTTTATTTTATTTTATTTTTGCGGTACACGGGCCTCTCACTGCTGTGGCCTCTCCCGTTGCAGAGCACAGGCTCCGGATGCGCAGGCTCAGTGGCCATGGCTCACGGGCCCAGCCGCTCCGCAGCATCTGAGACCTTCCCGGACCGAGGCACGAACCCACGTCCCCTGCATCGGCAGGCGGACTCTGAACCACTGCGCCACCAGGGAAGCCCTAGTCTGTTTTAAAAAAAATTATAGCCATCTCAGTGAGTGTGAAGTGGTATCTTGTGGTGGTTTTGATCTTTATCCCCCAAATGACCAATGATGTTAAGCATCTTTTCATGTACTTATTGACCATTTGTATATCTTTAGAGAAGTGTCCATTCAGATCCTTTGCCCATTTTTAAATTGGGTTGTCTTTTCATTACTGATTTGTAAGAGTTCTTTATATCAATATATCCCGGATACAAGTCCATTATTTGAACCTCAAAACCAATACTGGCAGCACTTTCACGGTTATTCAAGGACATGCTCAGAATAGCAGACAATTTGAGTCACCCAACTTGCTCATTCCCAGCTGAGATCAAACAAGGTGACACTCTGTCTTCTTGTTTTAGCTCTCAGAGATGACCAGAGGATGGGATGGCAAGGGACAGTGCAATGTAGTGCAGGGGCTCTGGCTCTGTGGCCAGTTGGACAGTGTTTGAATGCCAACCTTGGCACTTGTTAGTGGGGCGGCCTCAGCCATTAACACTCTGAACCTTGTTTTCTCTTCCGTAAAATAAAGAAAATAGAATCTATGAGGATGAATTGTTTTAGGATTTAAGATTATGATCTATGTGAGACATGTATATGTACGTATTTCCCCCAGGAGCAATGGTTTGGTATTCTCTTAATTCAGTGCTCTTGATGACTTTATAGAATATAACTACAGTGGATAATGAGAATCAACTGTATGTTAATAGATGATAAGAGTGAGTAGGCATGTAAATGATACAAAATGAGACAAAGTGTAAATAACTGATGGACCTAGGTAAAGGGTATACAGAAGTTCTTTGTACTATTTTTGTAACTTTTCCATAACTTTGAAATCAAATCAAAATTAAATTAAAAAACAATTTAAGAAAAGTAAAAACTCAGGCTATCTCCTGTACTGCCCAGGTAAGGCTGGAAATACTGAGGAACATAAAACTGACTCAGGAAAAAAAATTCCTAAGCATATTCAATAAAAGAGCCACACAAGAATGAGAAAGCCTAATCTCCCAAACCTACCATTTTCAAGGAACTCAGGTCCTTTCAGCACACTGGGTTGTGAGTCTTGAACTGGAAAGTAGTACTGGACATAACAATCTGCTTCTCCCCAGACTGTTGCCTGAAGAGGGGCGAGCCCTTTAATCTTGTCTATAAGGAGTTCAAAGTGGTGCTCCATCAATCCATTTCCTTGGTCCCCTGCCTATTAAATGAAACAGAGATACTGGGGAGCTTTAAAGAGTAATTTGTATAGAGTATTCATGCTTCTCTATGAAGTCTGAGAATAGATGAAGAAATAAGCATAACTGGCTGATACTAGAACAGATACTTAATTTTCATTGTGTATAAATCTCACAACTGTTCACTGTAATCAGATCAGGCAGGACTTACTCTAGGCTGTGAGACTGGGTCAATATTAGGAAACCCATAAATGTAATAGAGTGCATTAATAGAGGAAGGAAAAAAAGTGACTCTCAATAAAGGCTAAAAAGGCATTTGATAAAATTTAATCAGATGTTCCTGATTCTTCGTACACTAAAAACAGAAGGCTATTTCCTTAATAGGATAAAGAACACATATTTGAAACAAGTTTTCATTTATTATTATTATTTTTGGCCGTGCCACATGGCATGTGGATCTTCCCTGACCAGAGATCGAACCCGTGCCCCCTGCACTGGGAGCGTGGAGTCTTAACCACTGGACCGCCAGGGAAGTCCTTAATTATTATTTCTAATGAAGTTAGGAATAACACTGAGACTGTTTATTAATGGGGAGGTAGTGAATATACTGTTACTGAAGGCACTTCTACTACTAATATGATAAATATATAATAGAAAAAGTTTAGAGTTCATAACAAATAAACAATAACAAAACAAAAACAAAAACCAATAACCTACTAATAGGTATTTTCTTAATAGTTCTTTCTCTGTTAGAGACATCAAATTTGTCATTCAGATTAAAAAACATAACATACTTAAATGGTGTGGACACTGAGACTTGGCTATACTAATAAAGACATCAAATGTAAGATAGAGGAGGACATGATACAGTGGACTTAGAGTCAGAAGACCTGTGTCTGAACACCAATTCTCCCATTCTTAGCTGTGTGACCCTGGATGAGTAACATAACCTCTCTGATTCTGTTTCATCACCTAAAAAAGAGAATGACAATGACCTGCCTCATGTAGTTGTTAGGGGAATAAACATGATAAAGTATATCAATGTGCTTTCTCAACTGAACAGCACTGTACAGAACAAATAACTTTTAAGTTATTAGTAGAAAAGCAAGGAACTTCACTTTAACTTTCCAACATGGATTTGGTCAAGAAACAGAATACTTTGCTGGTTTACATTTGGGATCACTCTTCATCTCCATCCCCATTTTTTCCCCCAGATTACCTTTTCTTTTTTTTTCATTAAGACTATTTTTTTAGAGCAGATTTAGGTTCACTTCAATTTTTTTAAAAAGGTAATTTAGTAAATTAGAGGATTAAGATCTGGTTGTCCAATTACATTTTCTTTATAAATTTAAGGAGCTCAGAGGGACACAGGTATCCATTTAAACAAAGAAAGAAAAATACCAATGATTCTTTTGCGCTACAGCAAGCATTGAAGTGCAAGCATGTTCTTTTGTTAAGCCTTTCACTATTGAAATAAGAATTTGGGGCAATGGTTTCATTAAAACACGCAAGATAAAATGAGATTACGGTGCTTGAAATTTGCTAAGAGAGTAGATCTTAAGTGTCCTCATCAAACACACACAAAAGGTAACCAGATAAAATAGTGGATATGTTAATTAGCTTGATTGTGATAATCATTTCACAGCATATGCATGTATCAAAACATCACCTTTTAAGCCTTAAAATAAGATTATGTTTTTTGTAAACAATCAAGTGTTTAGTCACTACCATAGCAACAGATGCTACAGGTGGCTGGTCCAGGAGATGGGCTGGCCTGGGGTTGAAGGGAGGAAGTGTTCCTTCTTCATTCTTTAATCTTTGCAGTGCTATTATCTGATCTGAAGAACCCATAGCTAAAAAGACTCGAAGACTCCCATTTTGGTGGCCTGAGAACACATCAATCACAGGCATGTAGCTGTCAACAGCAACAACTGGATACTGAGCATCAAGCAGCAGGCGAGAAATCTTGGGATCTCTAAAGGGAGAGAAATTGTGCACGAGTAAGTAACAGTCATCAAACATGTCATAGAGTTGCTTCATTTCTTACTTGGCTTGTTTTCTCAGTTTGTTAAAATGGATCTACAGGGACTTCCCTGGTGGCACAGTGGTTAAGAATCTGCCTGCCAATGCAGGGGACACGGGTTCGAGCCCTGGTCCGGGAAGATCCCATATGCCGTGGAGCAACTCAGCCCATGCGCCACAACTACTGAGCCTGTGCTCTAGAGCCTGCGAGCCACAACTACTGAAGCCCGCGCACCTAGAACCCGTGCTCCACAACAAGAGAAGCTTCTGCAATAAGAAGCATGCGCACCGCTACGAAAAGTAGCCCCCGCTCGCCGCAACTAGAGAAAGCCCGTGTGCAGCAACGAAGACCCAACACAGCCAAAAATAAATAAAAACAAAAAAACACAAAGAAAACAGTATACCAATTCCTCAAAAAAAATTTAAAAAAAAACTAGAAAAGTAATTGTGGTTCAAAAAAATATATGATTCTATCCATAATCCATCAAATAAAAATGACCAGGCAGGTAAGTTCCAAACTCAGCAATTTGACAGGCGGGGGGAATGTGTCTAACTTATCTCTGTACCATCATGGCCCCAAGGCTTGCTGAATAGCATTATTTTAGAGGTAGGCAGTGTGCTCAGCTAGAAAAAGTATAGATTTTAGAGTCTGGCAGATAAGATTTGAGTAATATTACAAATAATATCGGCCATTTACTGAGTACTTACTATGTGGTAAGCACTTTACAATGTTTCTATAATCCTTCTAACACAGCAAATGTTGCTACTATCCACTATTCACAAATGAGAAAAAAGTCCAAATGCTCTTCATTACACCATGCTGAATCTCAGATCTGCCTCTTACTTGCTCTGTGACTCTAAGTAATCAATATAAGTTTTAAAAGTCTGTTTCCACATCTGTAAAATGTAGGTAATAAAACTTCCATCAAAGGGCTGTTGTTAGGACTAAACTGAGATAACAAATATAAAATACCAACATGGTAAGTGCTTAGTAATTGATAGCTATTATCACTTTATGCTCTCTCGGCAATGAATGGGGTCTAAGGAAATGAGAAGGAAAGGGGAATACCAGACCAAACTAATACCACAACAAAAAAAGGGGAAAAAGCCAAAAGCTTACAGCTGACAATGACATCCATGATTCCAGCAGCACTCCTTAGCCTAAGCAGGCTTCCCAATGTTACCATCATATAAGTACTTAACTGTTCACTGAAGGCTTACCCATTTATTTTCTCACTGGATCCTCACAACTGCTCCAAGAGGGAGACGGGAGATCTGTCATCACCCTCATTTTACAGATCATGAAAACAAAGCCAGAGAGGCTGTCATCTCCAAGTTAAATAAGTTTCCTCATTTGTATAATGGAGATAATGACAATACTTCCTGGGGTTATAGAAAGGCTCACATGACAGTGAGCCATTTCTATAGACAGTGCCCACAACAGTGCTCTTTGCAAAATGTAAAATACAGCATTTAAAACACAGAACCATGAGAAGGCTGAAAGAGGTCAGCTCTAAAATAATTAAAAATCACTATCTTGAAACAAAAAAATGAACAGTCTGTACTGAGGATAGAAATAATCTTCAGATAAATCAATACCCCATCTAGGTTTTGAGTAGTGATAAGTGAGGTACAGCAATCAAATCTGAAGGTCTAAGAAACAATGCACAGTACAGAAATCTTGCAAATGGCTGATGTGAACAATACTAACTGAAGTTTGTGCCAGAGAGATACACCAACAGTATTTGAGGTGATAACTTGGCAGTTGAGTTTCTTGGTGAGGAGAGTGGACTACAGAGCCAGACTCTCTGGGTTCTAACCCTGGTTCCACTACTTACAATATATATGACAAGTTATTTAACTTCCCTGTGCCTCTGTTAACTCATGTGTAAAATAGGGGAAATAAAATTTATCTGCCTCATGAAGGACTGTTGTGGGGATTAAAATGACTTGATGTATGTAAGGTTCTTAGCTTAGGGCCTAAAACATGGAAAGCAGTATCTGTAATACTGCTATAACATAGGAGAAAGAGTAGCAACTGTGGTGAAATTGAGAAAAGTCCTCCAAGGAATTATTGGGTTGTTCATGTTTGCAAACCACAAATATTCCTCTTCGGTTCATACAAAGTTAAAGATGTAAAAAAAGAATACTTCAAAAGGTCCTATTTACTTGAATGACATGTAAAACTGATGGAGGGGGAGTTTCACCAGCCCGAGCAGCTTGTCCTGTCCTGGGCTCCGCACCTTGTTCCAAGTTTCAATTACCATCACATTGTTCTTAAGCCTTTCCAGGCATTTGGAAGACAGAGAGACAGGAATCACCTGGGGAGAGGAACAGCCAGAAAAAAAAACAAAACAAAACTCCACATCTGAGACAAAGTATTAATTTATACTTTTATTCAACAAGCATTTACTAAAGCCTATCTGTGTGCCAAGCACAGTGCTAGGAGCTGAAGATGTCAAAACAAAACCCACTCTGTTATCCTCAGTCTAAAGCCACAGTCTTGTGTTAGAGACAAACACATAAAGGCCAAATACAAAATGGCATGAATTCTCTGAGGACAAAACTCATATAGATAGGGCTTCTGGGACACAGGTAGGAAAAGAGGATATTCAGGAAATGCAAGTAGCTGAGCACAGCTGGACTATCTAGTGTGAAGAGTGGCCTGAGTCGAGACTGGAGAAGTATAGGTAGTCTTAAAGGGTCTTGCAGCCCAAACTTAGATTCTATCCTGAAGGCTACGGGTAATCACCGAAAGGCTTTCAGCAGGAGAGTAAAATATTCAGGTTAGTGTTTTAGAAAGATCATTCCTGTTGGTGCACAGAGGAAGAAATGGACAGGGAGAGACAAGAAACAGGACAGTCTGAAGGCTAGGTGGAATGAGAGTAAGGGTCTGAATGAAAGCAGTGGCAATGGAGTGGAGATAAGAGAATTTATTCCAGAGATAATTAAGTTTGCAACATCTACTGGATTTGGTGAATCTTTATGTAAGAAAGACTCAAGGACAACTTTTAGGTTCTGCTTGGGTTTCTGAGTAAATTGTAATATGAATTAGGGCAGACAGGAGGAGGAGGAACAGATTTGGAGGGAATAATAAATTCAGATTTGAATACATCTGAATTTCTTCTTCCATTTACACATCTTTATTGGATACCTGCAATTTGCCAGGTGATGTGTTAGGTGCCAAGAGGAAAGTGTTTTTGAGATATCCAGGTGGTGATGACCAACAGGCAGTTAGACACAGAGATCTGAAACTACACGAAATGCCTGGCCTGAAAGAAGTGTGGATTTCGAAGTCACCTTCACACAACTGAAGCTATGGGAGTAGATGTGGCGACCATGGGGAAAAGAGGGTTGGTTTGGAAGAATGCCAAGGATAGAGTAATGAATAGGAACACTAATATTTAAAAGTAGGAGAGAGGAAGAAGTACTGGGATCACGACTCTTTTCCAAGTTTTCCTACTGGCCCAATGACTGAAAAAAAAAACAGTTCTTGAGTCAGGAAGAAAATAAGAGGAGAGAGTTACGAAAGTCAAGAAAGGAAACAATTTAAGCGATAGCATCAAATTCTACTGAGAAATCAAGTAAGATGAGTACTGAAATCAGTGGAGGAATAAATGAGAGTGAGGAAAAATAAATAAATAAAATAAAGAAGGAGAGATTGGAGAAACAGAAACGAAAGAAGGAAGTTCAACTGATCAAAGCCCTAGAGGAAGCAGAAAGGAACAGAACTCAGAATTCAGGCAAAAGAAACAGTGGGAAACCATATCAACTGAGATAGAATAGAAAGAAATAGACACACAAAAAGTTTTAAAATGTTGGCAACGTCTTTTCCTCTTCCCATACAATAGTGGGATTGGATCTGCATACCAGATAATTATAAAAGCACCTCCAGTCTGAAAATTCTCGTTGTTTTTTACAATGGAATTATGATTTGGGAAACATACTTCTGTCCCCTCCCCAACTCCTGCCTTCATCCTTAATGCATATGGAATGTTAAGACATGTACAAAGTTACCTGAGAAAAGTTAAAGACTGGTTTTGTTGTGCCCCATGCAATGACAGATCTGGTGACTTCTTCCGTGCTGAAGAGCTTGCAATTTAAATAAACATTGCATGATGGTTGTTTCTCAGATTCTCCAGTAATGAAATCTTTCCCATCTGGCACCATCAGTAGCACATGCAACAGCAAAGCACTTTCTTTTGTTGACACATTTATCTGATTTATCAAATCATGAGAGGCTGGCACAGCCGTGAAGGTTGAAGGACTTGGTACAACAGGGCTTGGTGACTTTGGGATGGGGAGCAGCAAATTCTGTGTTTTCTTTACAGTTTCTTCATGAATTTGATTGAGGTTCTGTGGATTTTTGGTACAGGTAACATGTTGACTAGGTTCTGGCAGTGTCTTATCTGGACTTGTAAGAGCACAAAGTGGGCTATGTTGGGTGTTGCTACTTAACTTTGTATTGACATCAGCGAAATCCTTGTTATCTGTAACAAGCTCCACAGTTACCTATAGAACATAAAAGGAAGAGAGTTAATAGGAATATTTTCTAGAATCAGAAACAGAATTTTGGAGCTAGGAGCAGCATCAGATTGTTAGGATATAAATTAATTCATCCTCAAATACCACAATAGTAGGAACACTAATAGACTGCACATACATCACCTTACCAGGACTAAGAAAAGTTAGGCAGATGATTTATTAATAATACAAGATGAGCCTAAAACATCATCTTGTGCCATAAATAAGTAAGTGCTCAGAAGAGAATGGAGACATATTTAAAGGACACAGAATCCAGTTGAAGGGGCTCCCTCTGGACAAATCCAGGACAAGCTGAGTTTCAAAATGAATACTACTACTAGTGGATTATAACCTTTTGAATAACATAAGAATCCATGAGTCCATACCAATATAAATAAGCAAGGGAGAAGGGACAACTCTTCTAATGTAGTAGAATGCCAATTAATAAATGCACAGGGAATGATGGAGTTAATGGTGAAGTTAGAAATCATATTCTTTCAAATATCATAGTAATAAGTGATTCAGATAAACCCCAAATGGAGGACATTCTACAAAGTAACTGGCCATACTTTTCAAAAATATCAAAGTACTAAAAGACAAAGAAGGGCGGCAGAACTGTTCTAGGCTAAAGGAGATTAGAGAGAGATGACATTTAAATGCAATGGGTGTTTGCTTCTTGAGTCTAAGATACAAACCCGTGTAGTATTTCTGACACACTTTCACTTATTAATGACTGTTAATGGCCTATAATCAAACCCTACCATTAGCTATGCAAATAATAAGACCATTATGTAAACTGAGGTTAATTAATTGTTTAAAGGTTCATCCCTTCTTCAGAATTAGCTACCCTGTGATCTTTCTTTTTTTTTTTTTTTTTTGCGGTACACGGGCCTCTCACTGTTGTGACCTCTCCCGTAGTGGAGCACAGGATCCAGACGCACAGGCTCAGTGGCCATGGCTCACGGGCTCAGCCGCTCCGTGGCAGGTGTGATCTTCCTGGACCGGGGCACAAACCCATGTCCCCTGTATCGGCAGGCGGACTCTCAACCACTGCGCCACCAGGGAAGCCCTACCCTATGATCTTTAGCTCTATCACATATCATATGCATAAAGGTAATAAAATAAATTTAATCCATTAAAATAAATAAATAAACGCAATGCATGATCCTGGACTGGAAAAAAAATGCTACAAAGGGAAGTATTGGCATAGTTGGTGAAATCTGAGTATGGACTACAGACAGAATATACTATTGCTGTTAAATTGATCTTTATAACTGTACAGCATTATGTACAATGTTGCCTTTGTTCTTAGAAAATACACACAAGAAATTAGGGAGAAAGAGGCTTAATGTCTGTAACATATTCTCAAATAGTTCAGAAAGAAATTGTGTGTGTATGTGTATAGAGAGAGAGTGGGGAGGGGGACAAAAAGAGAGAGAGAAAGAGACAGAAGAGGTAGATAATTATAAAGCAAATACGACAAATAATTGCTGAGTCCAGGTAAAGGGTATATGAGTTCTTTGTACTATTTTTGCAATTTTTCTTTAAGTTTGAAGTTATTTTTAAAAGTTTAAAATGTTAAAAAGTAAAAAAGGATGTGGGATAAATGATGAAGAATGAAAGTGGTCACTATTACGAGGCTGAATTACTAGAGATAAAGGGGACTTGCAGCTCCTTTTATTTAAAACCCACAGCAAAGTTCTTTTGCTCTATTGAATATAGACAGCAATCTATTTAGAACAGTGCTTCTCTCAACAAAGCCAGGACAGAAACAATTTCTACTCCACCAACTCTATTTATTACCCCTTTCTGATTATAAACCTTGCAGTCTAGAATGAACTAGGAAAGCAAAAAATAAAACTTTGGTAGTGGAAGAATAATGTGATGTTAATTTTTTGCAATGGTAGTCAAACAAGTCTTTAAAATTAAATGGTATCTATTACTAAGAAGGCCAGGAAGAGGGCAGAGAGGGCTTCCAAGAAGAGGAAGCAGCATGAAAATCAAGAACAAAAGCATGGATGCATAACCCAGCACAATACTTTAGCAATTCTTTACATAGTTTGACATGGCTATTGGTAGGGAAGCTGGAACAGAGTAAGCTGCAGTGGTCAGGTGGGGTCATATGGTATGCCCTGTATTTTATCCTCTGGGTGATGAGGAGTCATGGAAATGTTTTATGTATGGCTGTGATGATTTCAAAAGCTCGCCAGTACAACAGGACAAAGCTATAGTGAAGCCACACATTCAAATTCTTCCACCTAACGGGAATGTAAATTGGTGCAGTCACTGTGAAAAACAGTATGGAGGTTTCCCAAAAAACTAAAAATAGAACTACCATATGAATGAGCAATTCCACTCCTGGGTATATATATGAAAGAAACAAAAACACTAATTCAAAAAGATATATGCACCCCAATGATACCAGCATTATTTACAACTGCCAAGATACGGAAGAAACCTAAGTGTCCATCAACAGATGAATGAATAAAGATGACATTGTACATATACAATGCAATACTATTCAGTCATAAAAAAGAATAAAAGTTTTGCCATTTGCAACAACATGGATGGACTTACAGGTATTATGCTAAGTGAAACAAGTCAGACAGAGAAAGACAAATGCTGTATCACTTATACATGGACTCTAAAAATAAAACAAACTAGTGAATGTACCAAAAAAGAAACAGACTCACAGATATACAGAACTACTTAGTGGTTACCAGTGGGGAGAGGGAATTGGGAAGGAGCAATACAGAAGTAGCAGATTAAGAGATATAAACTATTATGTATAAAATATGCAACAAAGATACACTGTACAACACAGGGAATATAGCCAATATTTTATAACTATAAATGGAGATAATGTTTAAAAATTGTGAATCACTGTATTGTACACCTGTAACTTATATAATATTGTACATCAACTATACTTCAATTAAAAGAAAATGATTAGGGCAAGCTCTAAAAAACAAAAAATTCTTCCACCTAAGAAAATGATGCTTCTGAATAAAGGACAGAACCCTCTCTCCGATGAATTACACATAGCATTCATCCCACCACACACAAACTCAGCCACTTCTCTCCTTGTTCACTGCCACTACTCTAGTACAAACTATCAATCATTTCTTTTCTGGATGAACGCAACATTTTCCCTCCTGCACCCTACAATATTCTCTACCCAGTAATCTTTTAAAATGTAAACCAGATGTCACTTCGATGCTTCAATGTCCTTTCTTGGCTCTTAGGATAAAAGCTAAACCCTTTACTCTGACCTACAAAGCTCTGAGCGACATGGCTCCTGCTTGCCTGTCCAATCTCCCTTTTGGCTCACTATCCTGTGGCAACATTCTGCCCCTTGATGAAGTGAAGCCCATTCTCACTTTAGGGCCTTTGCATGTGCCATTCTTTTCTCTGGAACGATCTTTCCTGTGCTTTTTACTTGGTGGCCTCTTCCTCTCATTCTTCAAATCTCACCTTAAATGTCACCTCCTTAGAGACACCTTCCCATCTCCTACTTCCTCCCAGGTACTTACTGTCACATTGTATCATTTAGTTCCTTTGCAGCAGTTTTTTTTAAAATTATACACGTGAAATAAATTTATTTATTTAATTTTATTTTTGGCTGCACTGGGTCTTCATCGCTGTGTGTGGGCTCTCTCCAGTTGCGGCAAATGGGGGCTACTCCTTGTTACGGTGCTCAGGCCTCTCATTACGGTGGCTTCTCTTGTTGCGGAGCACGGGCTCTATGTGCATGGGCCTCAGTAGCCATGGCACGCAGGCTCAGCAGTTGTGGTTCACGGGCTCTAGAGCGCAGGCTCAGCAGCTGTGGCACACGGGCCTAGTTGCTCCACAGCTTGTGGGATCCTCTGGGACCAGGGCTTGAACCCTTGTCCCCTGCATTGACAGGCGGATTCCCAACCACAGAGCCACCAGGGAAGCCCCCTTCCTAGCACTTTTGTTGTCCTGTTTTAATATAAGCTGCAAGAGCAAAGATGCTGATTTTCTTGTTCACTGCTATAATCTCACGGCCAGCCAGTAACACATGCTCCATAAATACCTGACTACCTGAATGTGTATCTACATACCTTGAGGGGGCCAAGTGGAGTCTGACCATTTTCCTGTTGCACTGCAAGCTGGTCACTGAAAGAAAGCAGCTCAGATTGAATGACAGCTCTCAAAGGTAGTGATGCAGACCCAATGACTTCAGGCTGAGAAAAGAAGGAAAGGAAAAGTTTAAGTTAAAGTAAAGAGAAGCCACAGGGGACTTTAATTGAAGTGACAACATATGATGACTTATAAAGGAATCCATGCTTTATGAAGTCAGTAGCTTAATTATTTGACTGAGGGAACTCTAAGTGGGAGCCCATATTCTGTCATTTTGGTCTCCCTTCTGGGTTTTACCAATTCTTCCTGGAAGATTAGAGAGGGTTTCATGAGTCACAAAGAGGTCAGAAGATTATCTTTTTCTATTTTTAAGAGTTAGTTCTTACAAAAAATGTTCAAATTCACGCTTAAAAATAAAAAGTGCAATTAAGATGATGCAAATGTTTGCCATTAAAGCTGGGAAAATTATAAAACATGCCCGATGCTAACAAGGTTATGGAGAAACAGGGGCTGTCATATGCCTGAAGTTGGGAATATAAACTGGCAACATACTTCTGGACAGGAAATTTAGCAACAAATATAAAAAGCTTTTAATATTCATACTCTTTGGCCCAGTAATTTCACTTCTGGAAATTTATACCGAAGATATAGTAAATAATACATAAGAAGCTTATATACAATGTATATTTTAAAAGTTAACAATGAGATTTTTATGTTCAAAATCAGGAATTATTAATTATAGCACATTTCTAGAATGGAATAATATATAGCTATTAAAATGATGTTTACTAAAATTTGAAATAATATGAACAATATTCGTTATGTTTATTAGAAATAGGGTATTAAATTATATATAGTAAACCTTCACATATTTATAAAATTACATGGAAAAGATTTACATTTTTGAAAAAAATGAATAAAAATCCTCAAGACAATGTTAAATTTTTAAAAAGCAGGATAAAAATTGCATATAAAATTATCCTAATACTGTCAAAGATTTACATATATAATGTATTCATTTGAAAAAGATACACATAAATATTAACAATATTTATTGGTGATGAGATTATAGGTGATTTTTGTGTTTTAAAAATATTTTTCTATTAAAAACATGTATAATTCTTTTATAATTAGAAAGAAGCCTTAACTACGTGATTCAATGCAAATATACTGAAATGCTTATAGAGGTTGTCTTGAGGTTGTGAAATTATGTTTTTCCTTCTATTTTTTGTTTTTTCCTTATGTTTTTTCCTTCTATTTTGCTATATTTTCCAAAATGAACTTGTATTATTTAGATCTCCTGAAAATATAAACAAAAAGAAAACAAGATGCATTCCTCACACTATCCATACCAAAGAGGAAGTCAAAGATTATAAAAGCTACTCTTTTAATTAAAGGAAGTAAAAACTGCTCATGACATAGTTTGATTTCTGTTGTACCAGTTGCAAGTGGATTTTATAAACTTGGAATTGGCTGATAAAACTGCTACCCACATTATATTACTTTGGATATGGGATGGATAACTTATGTATTCTGTCTGAAAAAAGAAAGCAGAGCCTCAAATTAAGGCTATTATCCTGTATCAATTCAAACAACCCTCCATAGCAGGGAGCACAGTAAAGAGGTTAAGAACTTAGGATCTAACGACTCGGAATAGAGTCCTGGCTTTGTCTTTTATTAGCTTGGGTGATCTTAGACAAGTTACTTCACTAAATCTTGGTTTTTTTCATCTGTAGATTGAAGATAATAAGGTATCTAATTCACAAACTGTTTTAATCATTAAATTTGATAGTGTTGTTCACATAGAGCCTTTAGCATAATATCTAGCCTATAACAAATATCAATTAGAAATTTAAAATTATAATAATAAACAACAATCATAAGTATTAATATCGTTTGAGCCTGGAGAATTTCCTAGTTTAGGTAGGAATATAATTTTAAGTATGCTCCAAATCCCTAGTGTGAATAAATGGTAAGGCAAAGGTCAAAATCACTTGAAGTACCTTTAACTGTGGGGTTTTCTTTGTGTAAATTTGGAAAGTAAGATTGGAATTCCACCAGTGTTCTATCATTGGGCCACCAAACTGTACCGGAAACACAAATCTCTGCTGGAATTTCACCACTGTAAGGAGAACCAGACACATAAGCACATGTCACACCACCCAACTAAAGCCATCTCATCAATCCATGCCTTGACACCACCCACCTCCCTTTCAAATCTAAGATCTCTTTCAGGAATCCAGTCAGTGTAATTTCACAAAAGTGTTAGGGTTATTAGGACTGAAGGAACAGAGACAGAGAGAAAATCCTGGATACAGCACAGAGAAGATAAGCAGGGCTATGTTGCTCTGCTTTGCTATGAGAAATGAATGTCAAGCATAGGAGCACAGGATGCGTAAAGAGACATACCATACACTTCACTGGGTGTAAGGTATGACCAGTGTTTTAAAAGACAAGTTGATAGGTAATGTAATGAAAGAAGGGGGCTGGCTGGATGTGGGACAATGAGGGATAAATGAAGAGAAGAACCGAATCAAAAACTGTAATAATGAAAATGAGTTTATTTTCTGGCTGAAGACTAGGGGACTTCTCCTGTCACACTTATACAAGGTTCTAAGTACTGATCTTAGTTTGCACTATTAGGCAGAACAGAGTCTGTCTTTTCATAGATGGAAAGGAAGGGGTTTCTGCTGTAATAGCAAGTGTAAATGGGATAAAGTGATGGTAGTATCTGAGTCTGTGCTCACTGCTATGTGGATTTAACAGGTTTAAAACAAAAAGGAATTTGGGGCTAGAATCATTTGATATGAATAAGTTCTGTTACTTACTAATGAACCATTTCAGCCACAATTTATCACCTGTAAAATAATCTTCCAGTCCATTCACTTCTAGACCCTTAAAATGGATCTGAAGAACCCACGCAAAAAGGCCCAGTTACAGAGAATCCACTATCTCTGATATTCATTCAAACTGCCCATTTGACCTACTGATCTCTATCCTTGCCATCTTACTTCTTGACTCTTTTTATTTCTTTAGGTACTCATGGACAGGATCTAGGTCTTGCTATCTGGATCCATCCACAGGAACTGTTAACAAAAGGTCTGGGCCCAGCAAGCGCACACCCACTAGACCAGTTTACCTGCTTATCCCACCACGGAAAGAGAAGTAAGACAACACCTACACCTCAGTGGTGTGCTGAGAGGATCAACTGAGGTAACAGATAAAAAAGCACTTTAAAACACTATAAAATCTTTTATGTACAAACAGAACTGTATTTCAACCTGGTGTTACTCAGATTTCTCCTTATTACTTAAGTATGTTTTGGTACTATATTATTGTATTTGTCATATAATTCTCTGTTCTTAAGCTCATTTTTTAAAAAATAAGTTAAGGCAATAATGGAAGAAGAAATTCATGTAAATAAATTGCTAACAATATGCCAAAGCAGACTTTTTTAAAGTGCTGGAAGGGACCCTGAAAATAACTTGTCCATTCCATATTGTATTGTTAAGAAAGGCCCAGAGATGAAAAGTCATTGTGTCTAGGGTCACACGATTAAGTGTGTGGTATAACCAGAACTAGAACTCTTCCAATTCCTGGCTTGATGCTTATTCCACATGTCCCATACTATCTTTCCCAGAAGGACAAAGGGAGAACTCAATCGCTGTGGCCAATAATAATAATAATAATAATGCATGAGAAGCAATATAGATGAAAAGCACAATGATTTGGAATCAAAAATGTTCTAGTTCAAATTCTAGTTCTACCATAAACCAGTTGTGTTATCTTAGACAAGTTACTTAACTGATATATGCCTCAGCTTCCTCTTTCTTCATCTGTGTGTGTGTGTGTGTATGTGTTTTAAAAGATTACATGATTAATATATATAAAACACTGAGTAGAGTTCTTGACACATAATTTAGTGCCCAATAAATGTGAGCTAGTATTAGTTACATACAACTTTAGAGTTTAATGCTTTTACATTCATTATCCCATTTGACTGTCCATTAAGCCCCTGTGTAATACAGGCAGTTCTTGCTTTGTAGATACTATGTTAACTGAAACTTGTGCATATCAGAACCGTGCTTGTCCTTGCTGTACCTCCATTTTACAGATGGGGAATCTGAGGCTCAGAGAAGTTTTAAGGAACTCATAAATGTCCTGTAGGTAGAAGGAGGTAAATGGGGAAGACCTGAGAAAAGAATCCAACATTTTTCTTTGTATTGGGGTTTGATAAAAACAGTTTAATTGCATTAAAGCTCCTCAAACACACTGACTGACTTCAGCCAGCAGAATCAAGTATACATTCTCGAATGCTTTTAACAAACCTCCAGAGCACCTTCTGTTGCTATCGATAATTTAAGCATACAGAAAATAAAAATATGAAAAATTTTAAATGCCCTAATTCTTCCTTATGGTGATGGGGAAAGTGAAACAATGTACTCTAGTAAAAGAGTATATTAAATTATTTAGGTGCTCTTTTTAAGGGTAAATAAGTATTTATTTTAAATGCTTGTGCTGGATATACTCACATCAAATGAGAAATGATACATGTGCAAGATTATTCACTGAAGCACTGTCTTTAATAGTGAAATATTGAAAACTTAAATATTAAAAGTTGAAAATATTACAGTAAGTCCAAAAAGCCAGTCACAAATATCACATATTATATGATTCCATTTATATGAAATGTCCAGGATGGGAAAATTGAGAGAGACAAAAAGTAGATTAGTAGCTGCTTAGTGAAAGGGGGCAAAGAGAGAAATGAGGAAAGAATGCTAATAAGTATGGGATTTCTTTTAGGGGGGATGAAAATGTTCTAAAATTAGATTGTGGTGATGGTTACACAACCTATGAATACATTAAAAATCACTGAGTTGTATACTTCAAATGGGTGAATTGTATGGTATGTGAGTTATACCTTGATAAAGCTATTTTTAAAAAGGGAAGAAAAGAAAAACGTCAATAGTTGAAAGAACATGATCTAAGCATCAGGAGTTCTGAGTTACAGTTTCAGCTATGTCACTGCCTTTCTGCCTTGCATCAGAATACTCATAGCACCTCTGGACCAGTTTCCTCACTTGTAAAGTAAAGGAATTAGATTCACTTCAAAATTCTTTCTGCCTCTAAGATTCTATGATAATACAGGAGTATATGAATAATTAGGGATTCAAAAATTCTTCCAAAGCCAAAATATCTAAGGAGCAGAAATCAAGTTCTCTCTTACTTCCATCTGTAATTTTACTGGATGCGAGTCGAACCACCTCAGTGATCAAAGCTGTCTTTGTCAATCCATTTTTGGAAAAGCCCATAGGAAAGTGATATTCCACAAAGAAGGTGCTAAAAAGTCGAAACAAGAAAAGTAATTAAAAAACAAACCAAATAATAAACGTATTTTCTCTCTGATAAATCCTACATATCTTTCAAGGCCCTATTTTTAGAACCTCAGGTCCTCAGAGGACCGACCTGCTCTTTTCAAAGCCTTTACCAGTCTTGCGTTCCCACAGCACTTTTCATATAAAACATCTCTTTTGGCCCCTAAAGCCCTATCATATTGGGTTGGCCTAAGAGTTTGTTCGGGCTTTTCTGTAACATCTTACAAAAACCCGAACGAACTTTCTGGCCAACCCAAGAGACAGCCATTTAAATGTTTCTCTCTCCTGTTGACTGTAAGGCATGGAAGAATGGAGCCTGGGTCTTAATTTTCTTTATTCTCATACTTTTAATGCTTGGGACCTAGTGGGGGATTCAGTACATTTTTGTTGATTGAATGAAGCATATGAAAGCACTTTACAAATCATAAAGTACTATGTAATTATTTATTATTACTACCAGACACACTTTCCAGAAATGTCAAATTTAGTTTTCCCATGTTAGAGACATACCGCTTTTTTGTTGTCAGCTTAGGTAGTCTCCCAGGAAAGCTTTTTTTGCCAGGGGTCTCCTGGAGACTATCTGGAGGAACTCCCATTGTTTCGATGATGATTCTGACTGAATGTGTTCTACCCAGAAGGGCCAGTCTATCCACACTTAGTGTCATCACTTGGGCATCTTCTGGAGTTTCTGATAGCATCTGTTGTTCAATCAAGTTTCTGAAAGGAGTTCATATAGACAGTGAGGCAGATGGTCAGAAGCCAAATATGAAACGATCTAGTTGGTACAGGCAAGAGGAGGAAGGAGGAAAGGCAGCAGGCATCTTAATTCACAAGTTATCAAAGATTGGGAAATGGCTTTAATCATCATAATTCTGGTCCTAATCTACATGAAAGAAATCTCAAAAAATGTAAAAACAGGGACTTCCCTGGTGGTCCAGTGGTTAAGACTCCACGCTCCCAATGCAGGGGGACCGCATTTGATCCCTGGTCAGGGAACTAGATGCTGCATGCCGCAACTAAAGATCCCACAACAAAGATCCCACATGCGGCAACAAAGATCCCGTGTGCCACAACTAAGACCCATGCAGCCAAAAAAAAAAAAAAGTAAAAACATTCTTGTAATCCAAAGGCTTATTATCTCCACACAAGTACAGAAACTGATATAACAGAATTAGGTTTTCAACAAGGGATACAGACTTTACTTCAGTTATTCACTACTTTAATATAACTACTATCATCACTTTTGTGTATTCCTTTTCATTTGCTTTCTTTATGCATATTTTCTACATTAAGTGTAACAGAGCACACATACAACTTAGAATTCTGCTTTCTCCCTTAATTATTTTATCACATCCATCTTTTCATGTTATTGCATGTTTAAGGACTACAATACTTAATGAGTTACTGTAACTCAACCAGTCTAACAGTATTGGCAAACACAGGTGATTTCACTTGAAGAGATCTTGTGAAAATAATCTTCCTTTGCTTTTGACTCTAAACAAGCATTCATAAAGAGGCTCACCTATTTTTCTTGCCCACCGCCTTCTTCTTCAACTTATGATCATTTGACTCTAGAACCTTAGAAGATCTGGCAAGAGCTTTTGACTGGCTCATTTTTTTAGAAGGGACAACATCATCATCTCCACTGAAGACATCACTGACACTGGTATCAGATTTCTATGGGGGGAAGAAACAAAAAGAGAGGCACTAAAAGATAACTGCTTTGGGGATAGTGGTAATGAAAACATTTCTCTAAAAGTAGTAATCAAAAGAGATAACTGACACTAGGAAGATAATCCTGTTTCTCCTGGCTATATAAAAATAATATGAAGTTCACAAAAATAACCTACAAGTTCAGTTCAAAGAAAATAAATGAAAATAGATTCTTCTTTTGAATCCTCAAAAGTAATAACAACCACTATTTACTGACTGCCTTCTATGTATCTGGTACTATGTTAAATGCTGCATGTGTATTTCTAATCCTTAGTACATTCCTGTAAGGTGTCCCCATCTCAATTTTTTTTTTTCGGTACACGGGCCTCTCACTGTTGTGACCTCTCCCGTTACGGAGCACAGGCTCCGGACACGCAGGCTCAGCGGCCATGGCTCACGGGCCTAGCTGCTCCGCGGCATGTGAGATCTTCCCAGACCGGGGCACGAACCCGTGTCCCCTGCATCGGCAGGCGGACTCTCAACCACTGTGCCACCAGGGAAGCCCTAAAGATCCTACTTTTTTTCAGCACTCTATACTCCTAATGATTCATTCTGCTTTTAATCTTGCTAAGATGAACTGTTTATTATATGTCACAAATTTTCGTAATGGCAGAACCAGTGGGTAAACCCCCGGTAATTTTATCGTGAGAAAAGGCAGCTGAAATTGACTAATCAGCTCTAACACAAATGCAAAATAAGAAGACAGCGTTACAGTTATTTGGCTCCAATTAAAAAAAAAATCTTTTTGTTATAAATGCAGGAGACCAATCCAAAGTAGTTTTAAGCTTATCACCTCCAACTCCCTTTTCTCAGCATCTCAGGGTATATAACGTATTGACCTGTCATAAGGGTAACAAATTAATAGTTAAATAGGCATGATCAGAATGTCCTTCTAGGAGGCAATGTAACTTTTCCAAGGTGAAATTACAAAGCTTTTTGCACTTAAGTTTTTCTTTGTTAAGTGGCAGCTTCTAAAAATGGTTTTGACAAGGTGATCAAAAGCTAGATGGGTTCACAGCCTGAAGAAAATTAGAGTAAATATAACCAGGTTGTTCAAAAGCTCATAATTTCAGGAAACAAAACCACAAGGTAATGCTGAATTTCTAAGCTGTGGATGTTATTCAATATTAAGAACATTAAACACTGACCCCAGGGAAGGACATGAGCATTCTAACTCCTTGGTCTTCCCAGTGCCTCAAGGCCAGTTGGTTCACTCCTTCTTCCAGTAAACAAACATTTTCTAAAATTATTTTGTTCAGATAGCATGGGGGATTACTTAGTACCATTCACACATTCATTCGTTTATTCACTAAGAATTCACTGAGTACTCAAAATTCTATCAGGCCTTTGTTTTACAGGTAATAAAAAGATAATGAAGACATGTTTTTGTTCATGAGGAACTGTATCATACAACATAAGGGCTGTAAGAGAGGTATGTGCAGGATATTGTGGACATTCAGGCAACAAACTCTGCTTAGAGGAGTCTGGGATGGTTTCTTCATAGAGGTGATGAGTTGATTTTTAAAGAATGAAGAGAAGTTTACCAGATGTATAAGGGCATTTCAACATCCTTCAACAAGTAGAAGGACCAGTATGAGCAAGAGATATGGGGATGGAAAAAGCTAGACTGTGAGACAATCAGTATGACTGGAGTCTCCAGTGGTTACAGGGCAAAAGTGGGAGATGAGGTTAGGGAGGTCAAGTCAAGATCAGATTCTAATGCTATGCTCAAGACTTAGGAGATGGTGTGGTCTAGTGGGAACAACATGGGCTTTTTGCCAGACAGACTAGGGTAAGAATTCTAGTTCTGCCTAACTACTAGTAATTAATGTCTCTAAGCTTTTATTTCATGATATGTAAAAGGATAACACTATCTCATGGGGCTAGTAAAAGAATTAAATGAAATAATGAACTTAAAACATTTGGCACAGTACTTAATAAATAACAGGTAACGTAAATTCCCTGGCACACAGAAAATGTGTACTAAATGTAAGTTCCCTTTCTCTTTTCTCCTACAGGTAACACAGTATCAGTGATGACTTTTAAGGTAGAAAGTCATTAAATCCTAACAATTCACAGTGTCTTTTAAGTCCATCTCCTCCTTTCCAATCCCACTGCTGCCACTCTCATTCTGGCATGCTCTCTCTCTCTCTCTCTCTCTCTCTCTCTCTCTCTCTCTCTTTCTCACACCTCCAATAACCCAATGGCTTCCTATCTGCTCCCATTATTCTCCCCACAGTTGACCTCCTACATCACTGCCAGTTTAACATTCCTAGAGCACTATTTCAGTCATGTCATTTCCTCCTCACTCGACATTCAAACGCTGTTACAGACTGCTTATAATGCGCTAGCCTGCCTCGTCAATGTCTCTTCCACACGAATTCTTACCCAGTCAAATTAGATGCCTTGTAGTACACAAACTGCTTCTCTAAACAGGTCATTCTTTCTATTCCTATTTCATATCGTTTATCTCTCTGAACACTACTTTTCAAGTCTCAGTTAAAATCCCTTATCCCTCATGATGCTCCTTCCTAACAATCTCATGTAAAAGTCCTCCCTGCTTCTTCTGCACCCTGGTCACCCTCATTGCTTTTCCACTGAGCTGGTATAAACTACACTGTATTTCAGGTATCTTTGCTGACCTGGAGAAAAAGAAAATAGGGAATATGACAGCAATCTTCACAAATATGATTATTTGTGGAACAGTGAATGAACTCATTTTGTATACATTCTAGAAGATGCTAAACCAATGAATAGAACATACGGCTTGACATAAGAAAGAACTTTGAGAATGCTAAAACTGCCTGAAAAGAGAATGTTCTGTCTTAAGGGTCAGTAGAGGTATTTGTCCACCATGAGTAGAGGTGTTTCTGGAACATCTGTATCTGAAAAGATACCAGTCAAGGGTGGTTCTGAGGGTATACCTACATTAGCTCTTCCTTGAAAGAGCTCTTAGGAAGCCACATAATATATTAAGATTATAGGCTTTGGACTCAGGTAAACTTGAATTTGAATCCTGGCTCTAACACTTACTTGCTATGATGTGTCCTTGGACAAAATAATTAATCTTAGTAGGCTTATCTCCTCATCTGTAAAACGAGGATAATACTCTCCTCTTCAGATTGTGATTATAATTAAATAAGGTATGTAAAATGGATAGCTTTCTGTCTGGCAAGTGGTAACATGCCTACACTCACTAATATTATTAATACTCTTGTTCTCCAATTCCTAAAGTTTCAGATTCAGTGACTTACGGGTGCTGTGTAAAACAAGTTCTCCAGGAGACTCTGGTCATACTGAGGGTCACTGGGCTCACTGCTGCAATACACATCACTCCCAGGAGATGGGGAATCTGGAGGAGAGCCTAGCCCGTCCCAGTAACGACCTTGGGATAATTCGGCACTGCAGAGATAAGAAAAACAAAGCAGGACTTTAAGAGAAGTTTCAGCTGAGCTATTCTTTTTCTTATTAAACGCTTTGAAGTTCTAAATGTGGAAGAAAATATGTTAAACAGAAGACTTACATTAAACAGAAGATTATCTGATAAATAGTTTCATAGTATATTCCCCCTCCTCTGGGGTGTCAACAGCTAGCATTCAAAAAATACACTACTGACAGTGATTGTGATCGCATTCATTTATTTAACAAACATTTTAGTGGGTAACTATTATGTGCCAGGCATGGTGTTAGGTCCTGAATGCTACAGAGATGGCTAACCTAACTTGTTCTACTCTTGTGCTGCTTATGGTCTAGTAGGGAGGAAAAAAGGCAAAGAATTAACTATAATTCAATGAGTTAAATGTTATATACTGTTTTTGTGAAGAATGGCTAATTCATAAATATGCCTTCTTCTATTAAGCAAAAATATGTGTATTTAGGTTAATTATGGCAAGATTAGTTCTATGTGGGATAGAGAAATAAGTAAAACAGATACTCTAGTTATAAAGAGTTTGTAAACTAATAAGAAACATAAGCATACAAATACGTGTATATTTCATTCATTTTTGTTTCTCCTATAGTAACTAGCACTTAATGAACATCTGTAAATGAACTTACTGATTCTTAATGAACATGTTATTAATAATAAAAACAATATTTATTAAGTACTTAATATATGCCAAACACTGTGCTAAGCATTTCAATTATTCTTTCAACTTTGCTTCCCTTTCAAGCTAGCTACTATACTTTTTTTCCCTTCTGTAGTTTCCCCAAAACACGTGATCACTACCTTCAAATTAGATCATGTTCCTATAATTCTTGGAACAAAGAAATGCTCAACAAATAGATGCTCAATAAATGTTCCTTTCTTCACCTTTCCTTAATTTATAGCAGAGTTTCTCAACCTTAGCACTACTGACATGTTGGGTCAGATAATTCATTGTCACTGGGAGCTACTCTGTGCATTTTTGATCCCTGGACCCTACTCATCAGAAGCCAGTAGCACTCCTCCAGGTGTGACAATCCAAAGTATCTCCAGACATTACCAAATGTCTCATGGGGTGGGGGTAGGGGAGAACTGCCCTCCAGTTGAGAACCACTGATCTATAGTAATCTCTCTCTGAAAGGTCAAGAACAACTTCCTAACTGCCAAAATCCAACTAACAACTTCCCAATCCACACAGCTTCTCTGCAGCTTGTGAGCACTGCTCCTTTTTGAAGCTCGACTTCTTGGTATTCTACACAATTCTCATTTGCCACTTATGGTTCCCCTTCCCAACCCCCTCCCCAGCACCCCCCCACACCAGTTGCTTTTCTCCCCTCTTTGCACACCCTTAAATTTATGAATTCTGTTCAGTATATAGTCCTCTACCCTTTTTTCCCCCCCAAAATTAACATTTCTTTGAATTTATTCTTCTGTCTTTGACACAGAAAAAGGCATGCCATTTCCCTCCATGCAATATTTAGGACATACTTATAACCAGAAACTGGGAGAGGTCAGAAATATTTTGCACAGGCCAGAGGCCTGGGGTTCCTGTTGGGAGGGCAGGAGATATAAAAGTAAAAGAAAAAGGGTCTGGGAAGGGTTGGAATTTGTCTGTATTCTTTGGCTACAAGACAAGTCCATTCTCAGAACTTCCTTCTTTTTCTTTTTAATCATGTTTTAATCAAAGAACACATGTACCTATTTTATATTTTTATTTAAAAATAAATTTATTTATTTTGGCTACGCCGGGTCTTAGTCTGCAGCATGCGGACTTCTTTGTTGTGGCATGCATAAGGGATCTAGTTCCCCGACCAGGGATTGAACCCGGGCCCCCTGCACTGGGAGCCCCAGGTCTTACCCACTGGACCACCAGGAAGTCCCTACACATACCTATTTTAAAAGTCAAATAGGACTACCAAGACATAATGAAAATCAGTAGCTGCCTGCCTCCTTAGAATCACTTTCAGCTCCTTAAGATGTTTCTTCTGGTATTTACCTTCATATTTCTAAGTAACACATGTGTACTGCTATTTTCTGATTTTTCACTTTTCACTTTTCTAAATGATTTATGGACTTTCTAGCATGAAAAATGAAGGATCCACTCTCTTATACCATTATTCTTGGAAACAGATTTCCCTTTCCCCCATCTTCTCAATTTATATTACAATTTTTTGTTGTTAATCTTCAGGGTTAACATCATATCAGAGCCAAGTATAATTTACTATACTTTCTTTACGACTTCTAGTTTTCCTTGTTTTAATAACTGTCTTAACTTTCATTTACTTAGTTTTCTACGTGCCTATTACTATTTCATTATTGAACTCTCCAAGAGAATGGACAGATTTCTTCTCATTCTGCTCAAACACAGGAGCAATGTGCTTCCACCTACCCTTTCCCCTCCTTAGAAATATCCCTACTGAAGCCCTGTCCTGCTTCCATAGAAGTGTTCGCTCTCAAAGTATGACACAGGCCATAAAGCTCCTCTTCTCTTTCTTCTCTGTTACATCCCCTACTTCTTGGACTCCATGCCTTGCTCTTTATTCCTATATTCTCTTTGTTGTAGAGAATACCCTATGGTTCCCTGAGAACTAGTGCAAGAGAGGCAATCTTTCGAGTCCCTGCATGTATGAAGATATTTTTACTCTACCCTCACACATGATTCATTGGAAACGGAATTTGAGGTCAACAATTAAGAATTTTCAGAATCCTGGGACTTTCCTTGTGGTCCAGTGGGTAAGACTCCATGCTCCCAGTACAGGGGGCCCGGGTTCAATCCCTGGTTGGGGAACTAGATCCCACATGCATGCCGCAACTAAGAGTTCGCATGCCACAACTAAGAAGTCCACATGCTGCAACTAAACATTCTGCAATGAAGATCCCGCACGCCACAACAAAGATCCCACATGCCGCAACTAAGACCTGGCGCAGCCTAAACAAACAAAAAAGAATAAATAAATAAATATTAAAAAAAAAAAAAGAATTTTCAGAATCCTGAAAGCAATTCTCCACTGTCTTCCATGGAGCTGGAAGAAAACTCTTTTTTATTTCTGGCTTTATTGAGGTATA
Source organism: Lagenorhynchus albirostris (assembly GCF_949774975.1). NCBI lineage: Eukaryota > Metazoa > Chordata > Mammalia > Artiodactyla > Delphinidae > Lagenorhynchus > Lagenorhynchus albirostris. The sequence goes on from NC_083103.1 coordinate 51,680,633, forward strand.
ATTGACAAATAAAATTGTAACATATTAAAAGTGTACAATTGATGACTTGATATACATTGTGAAAGAATTCCGCTCATTGAGTTAATTAATGCACCTATCACCTCACGTATTTCCTTTTCCCTTCTTTCTTCCTTCCTTCTTCCTTCCCTTTTTATTTTCTTGTGAGAACATTTAAGTTCTACTCTCTCAGTAAATTTCAGTTATGCAATACAGTGTTATCAACTATAGTCACAGTATAACTAGATCCTCAGACCTTATTATTCTTATAACTGAAAATTTGTACCATTTTACCAACCCCTCCCTATTTTCTCCAACCCCCAGAAACCACTTTTTGATAATGTTTCAATAAATTTGACTTTATTTTTGATTCCACATATAAGTGATACCATGTAGTATTTCTCTGTCTGGCTTATTTTGCTTAGCATAATGCTCTCCTGGTTCATCCATGTTGTCACAAATGACAAGATTTCCTTCTTTGTTAAGGCTGAATAATATTCATTCCATATTTTCTTGATCCATTCATCCACTGATAGACACTTAGGTTGTTTCCATACCTTGGCTATTATGTATAATGCTGCAATGAACATGGGAGTACAAATATCTCATCAACATAATGATTTCAAGCAAACTAAACGTCCATCAACAGAGGAATGGATAAAGATGTGGTACATATATACAATGGAATATTACTCAGCCATAAAAAGGAATGAATAATGACATCTGCAGTGACATGGGTGGACCTAGAGATTGTCATACAGAGTGAAGTAAGTCAGAAAGAGAAAGCCAAACATCGTATAATATTGCTTATATGTGGAATCTAGAAAAACGGTTCAGATGAACTTATTGGCAAATCAGAAAGAGAGTTACAGAATAGAAAATAAACTTCTGGTTACCAAGGGGGGATGGAGGGGTGGGATGAATTGGGAGACTGGATTGACATACATACACTGCTATATATAAAATAGATAATTAATGAGAACCTACTGTATAGCACAGGGAGCTCTACTCAATGCTCTGTGGTGACCTAATGAGAAGGAAATCTATACAACAGTGAATATATGTATATATATAACTAATTCACTTTGCTGTACAGCAGAAACTAACACAACATTGTAAAGCAACTATACTCCAATAAAAAAAATAAATAAACAACAAGGACCTACTGTATAGCACAGGGAACTCTACTCAATACTCTGTAATAACGTATATGGGAAAAGAATTAAAAAAGAATAGATATATGTATATGTATAACAAAACCACTTTGCTGTACACCTGAAACACAACATTGTAAATCAACTATACTCCAATATAAAATAAATGTTTTTTTAAATTTCAAAAAAAAAACAGACAATGATTTCATTTCCTTTGTATATACAACCAGAATTGGGATTGCTGGGTCATATGGAAGTTCTATTCTTAATTTCTGGAGGAACCTCCATACTGTTCTCCATAGTGACTATACCAGCTTACATTCCCAATGACAGTGTACAGGGTTTTCTTTTTCTTCAAATTCTCACCAGCATTTGTTATCTCTTTTCTTTTTGTAACAGACATTTTAATAGGTGTGACGTGATATCTCATTATGGTTTTGATGTGCAGTTCCCTGATGATTAATGATGTTGAGCACATTTTCTTGTACCTCTTGGCCATTTGTATGTCTTCTTTGGAAAAAAGGTCTATTTAGGTCTTTTGCCCAATTTTTAATTGGGCTATTTGTTTGTTGTTTTTTTTACTATAGAGTTGTATAAATTCCTTGTATATTTTGGATATCAACCCCATATCAGATACGTGGTTTGCAAATATTTTCTGCCTTTGCATTTTGTTGATGGTTTTCTTTGCTGTGTTTTAGTTTCATGTGGTCCCATTTACTTATTTTTGCTTTTGTTCCCTTTGATTTTGGTGTCAAGTCCAAAAAATTATTGACAAGACCAATGTCAAGGAGCTTACCCCGCTATGTTTTCTTTCAGGAGTTTTATGGTTTCAGGTCCATGCTCAAGTCTTTAATCCATTTTGAGTTGATTTCTGTGTACAGTGTAAAACAGTGTCCAGTTTCATTCTTTTTTTTTGGATTTATTTTTAAATTTTATTTTTAAATTTTTTTATTCAAACAGAAAGTCACAAAAATTATAATCATCCTCATCAGTTCACTCAGTCCCATGTAATTAATTTTTCTTTCATCTTGATCTTTGGTTAGCACTTTTATGAATTCATCAGTTTTCCATTAGAGTTCTGAAAATGCTTACACATTCAGTTCAGCAGTATAGTCGGTTACCAGAAACCTGTGCTTGTCACAGTCTTTTCCATGAATTCCTTGAATATGAAACCCTTTTATAGGAACATTTTTGCAAAAGCATGAGACTACACCCAGAACTGTCTGTAAATGACAAAAGACTTAAAAATGACCACAGTTAAAGATTTCACGAAAGTTCATAATAATGCAATTGACAAGGAAATTTAGTTATTTCTGAGATATACATTTTAAAATAATAACTAGAATGATGACTTATAACATTATATGAGAATATATAAGATTTTTAGGAATTTCATGTAATGTCTGAAACATTTATATTAACATATTTCCATACAAATAACCCAAAGAAAGTTTAGTATTAGTCGGTTTTTTGTTTTTTTTAATTTTTTAATTTAATTTTACTTATTTTTTTAAACAGCAGATTCTTATTAGTCATCCATTTATACACATCAGTGTATACATGTCAATCCCAATCGCCCAATTCATCACACCAGCATCCCCATCCCCCGCAGCTTTCTCCCCTTGGTGTCCATATGTTTGTTCTCTACATCTGTGTCTCAATTTCTGGCCTGCAAACCGGTTCATCTGTACCATTTTTTTTTTGGTTCCATATACATGCGTTAATATACGATATTTGTTTTTCTCTTTCTGACTTACTTCACTCTGTATAACAGTCTCTAGATCCATCCATGTCTCAACAAATGACCGAATATCGTTCCTTTTTATGGCTGAGTAATATTCCATTGTATATATGTACCACTTCTTCTTTATCCATTCATCTGTCAATGTGCATTTAGGTGGATTCCATGACCTGGCTATGGTAAATAGTGCTGCAATGAACATTGGGGTTGCATGTGTCTTTTTGAATTATGGTTTTCTCTGGGTATATGCCCAGTAGTGGGATTGCTGGATCATATGGTAATTCTATTTTTAGTTTTTTAAGGAACTCCATACTGTTCTCCATAGAGGCTATATCAATTTACATTCCCACCAACAGTGCAAGAGGGTTCCCTTTTCTCCACACCCTCTCCAGCATTTGTTGTTTGTAGATTTTCTGATGGTGCCCATTCTAACTGGTGTGAGGTGATACCTCACTGTAGTTTTGATTTGCATTTCTCTAATAATTAGTGATGTTGAGCATCTTATCATGTGCTTCTTGGCCATCTGTATGTCTTCTTTGGAGAAATGTCTATTTAGGTCTTCTGCCCATTTTTGGATTGGGTTGTTTGTTTCTTTAATATTGAGCTGCATGAGCTGTTTATATATTTTGGAGATTAATCCTTTGTAAACTGATTCATTTGCAAATATTTCCTCCCATTCTGTGGGTTGTCTTTTCATCTTGTTTATGGTTTCCTTTGCTGTGCAAAAGCTTTGAAGTTTCATTAGGTCCCATTTGTTTATTTTTGATTTTATTTCCATTACTCTAGGCGGTGGATCAAAAAAGATCTTGCTGTGATTTATGTCAAAGAGTGTTCTTCCTATGTTTTCCTCTAAGAGTTTTATAGTGTCTGGTCTTACATTTAGGTCTCAAATCCATTTTGAGTTTATTTTTGTGTATGGTGTTAGGGAGTGTTGTAATTTCATTCTTTTACACATAGCTGTCCAGTTTTCCCAGCATCACTTATTGAAGAGACTGTCTTTTCTCCATTGTATATCCTTGCCTCTTTTGTCATAGATTAGTTGACCATAGGTGTGGGGGTTTACCTCTGGGCTTTCTATCTTGTTCCATTGTTCTATGTCTCTGTTTTTGTGCCAGTACCATATTGTCTTGATTACCATATTGTAGCTTTGTAGTATAGTCTGAAGTCAGGGAGTCTGATTCCTCCAGCTCCGCTTTTTTCCCTCAAGACTGCTTTGGCTATTTGGGGTCTTTTGTGTCTCCATACAAATTTTAAGATTTTTTCTTCTAGTTCTGTAAAAAATGCTATTGGTAATCTGATAGGGATTGCATTGAATCTGTAGATTGCTTTGGGTAGTATAATCATTTTCAAAATTTGGATTCTTCCAATCCAAGAACATGGTATATCTCTCCATCTGTTTGTATCATCTTTAATTTCTTTCATCAGTGTCTTATAGTTTTCTGCATACAGGTCTTTTGTCTCCATTGGTAGGTTTATTCCTAGGTATTTTATTCTTTTTGTTGCAGTGGTAAATGGGAGTGTTTCCTTAATTTGTCTTTCAGATTTTTCATCATTAGTGTATAGTAATGCAAGAGATTTCTGTGCATTAATTTTGTATCCTGCAACTTTACCAAATTCATTGATTAGCTCTAGTAGTTTTCTGATGGCATTTTTAGGATTCTCTATATACAGTATCATGTCATCTGCAAACAGTGGCAGTTTTACTTCTTCTTTTCCAATTTGTATTCCTTTTATTTTTTTTTCTTCTCTGATTGCCGTGGCTAGGACTTCCAAAACTATGTTGAATAATAGTGGTGAGAGTGGACATCGTTGTCTTGTTCCTGATCTTACAGGAAATGCTTTAAGTTTTTCACCATTGAGAATGATGTTTGCTGTGGGTTTGTCGTATATGGCCTTTATTATGTTGAGGTAGGTTCCCTCTATGCCCACTTTCTGGAGAGTTTTTTTTTTTATCATAAATGGGTGTTGAATTTTGTCAAAAGCTTTTTCTGCATCCTTTGAGATGATCATATATATATATATATATTCTTTTGCGGTACACGGGCCTCTCGTTGTGGCCTCTCCTGTTGCGAATCTAGCACAGGCTCCGGACGCGCAGGCTCAGCGGCCATGGCTCACGGGCCCGGCCGCTCCGCGGGATGTGGGAACTTCCCGGACCCGGGCACGAACCCGCGTCCCCTGCATCAGCCGGCAAACTCTCAACCACTGCGCCACCAGGGAAGCCCTGATCATATGGTTTTTATTCTTCAATTTGTTAGTATGGTGTATCACATTGATTGATTTGCATATATTGAAGATTCCTTGCATCCCTGGGATAAATCCCACTTGATCATGGTGTATGATACTTTTAATGTGTTGTTGGATTCTGTTTGCTAGTATTCTGTTGAGGATTTTTGCATCTATATTCATCAGTGATATTGGTCTGTAAGTTTCTTTTTTTTTGTAGTATCTTTGTCTGGTTTTGGTATCAGGGTGATGGTGGCCTCATAGAATGGGTCTGAGAGTGTTCCTCCCTCTGCAATTTTTTGGAAGAGTTTGAGAAGGATGGGTGTTAGCTCTTCTCTAAATGTTTGATAGAATTCACCTGTGAAGCTATATGGTCCTGGACTTTTGTTTGTTGGAAGATATTTAATCACAGTTTCAATTTCATTACTTGTGATTGGTCTGTTCATATTTTCTGTTTCCTCCTGGTTCAGTCTAGAAGGTTATTCCTTTCTAAGAATTTGTCCATTTCTTCCAGGTTGTCCATTTTATTGGCATAGAGTTGGTTGTAGTAGTCTCTTAGGATGCTTTGTATTTCTACGGTTGTCTGTTGTAACTTCTCCTTTTTCATTTCTAATTTTATTGATTTGACTCCTCTCCCTTTTTCTTGATTCTGGCTAATGGTTTATCAATTTTGTTTATCTTCTCAAAGAACCAGCTTTTAGTTTTATTGATCTTTGCTATTTTTTTCTTTGTTTCTATTTCATTTATTTCTGCTCTGATATTTATGAATTCTTCCCTTCTGCTAACTTTGGGTTTTGTTTGTTCTTCTGTCCCTAGTTCCTTTAGGTATAAGGTTAGGTTGTTTAGTTGAGATTTTTCTTGTTTCTTGAGGTAGGGTTGTATAGCTATAAAATTCCCTCTTAGAACTGCTTTTGCTGCATCCCATAGGTTTTGGATTGTTGTGCTTTCATTGTCATTTGTCTCTAGGTATTTTTTGATTTCCTCTTTGATTTCTTCAATGATTTCTTGGTTATTTAGTAACGTATTGTTTAGCCTCCGTGTGTTCATGTTTTTTATGTTTTGTTCCCTGTAATTGATTTCTAATCTCATAGCGTTGTGGTCAGAAAAGATGCTTGATATGATTTCAATTTTCTTAAATTTACTGAGGCTTGATTTGTGACCCAAGATGTGATCTATCCTGGAGAATGTTCTGTGCTCCCTTGAGAAGAAAGTGTAATCTGCCCCTGTTGGATGGAACGTCCTACAAATATCAATTAAATCTCTCTGGTCTATTGGGTCATTTAAAGCTTGTGTTTCCTTACTAATTTTCTGTTTGGATGATCTGTCCATTGGTGTAAGTGGGGTGTTAAAGTCTCCCACTATTACTGTGTTACTGTTGATTTCCTCTTTTATAGCTGTTAGCAGTTGCCTTATGTATTGAGGTGCTCCTATGTTGGGTGTACATGTATTTATAATTGTTACGTCTTCTTCTTGGATTGATCTCTTGATCATTATGTAGTGTCCTCCCGTGTCTCTTGTAACACTCTTTAAAGTCTATTTTATCTGTTATGAGTATTGCTACTCCAGCTTTCCTTTGATTTCCATTTGCATGGAATATCTTTTTCCATCCCCTCACTTTCAGTCTGTATGTGTCCCTAGGTCTGAAGTGGGTCTCTTGTAGACAGCATATATTTATGGGTCTTGTTTTTGTATCCATTCAGCGAGCCTGTGTCTTTTGGTTGGAGCATTTAATCCATTTACGTTTAAGGTAATTATCGATACTATGTTCCTATGACCATTTTCTTAATTGTTTTGGGTTTGTTTTTGTAGGTCTTTTTCTTCTCTTGTGTTTCCCACTTAGAGAAGTTCCTTTAGCATTTGTTGTAGAGTTGGTTTGGTGGTGCTGAATTCTCTTAGCCTTTGCTTGTCTGTAAAGCTTTTGATTTCTCCATCGAATCTGAATGAGATCCTTGCTGGGTAGAGTAATCTTAGTTGTAGGTTCTTCCCTTTCATCACTTTAAATATGTCATGCCACTCCCTTCTGGCTTGTAGAGTTTCTGCTGAGAATTCAGCTGTTAACCTTATGGGAGTTCCCTTGTATGTTACTTGTTGTTTTTCCCTGGCTGCTTTCAATAATTTTTCTTTAATTTTTTCCAACTTGATTACTATGTGTCTCGGAGTGTTTCTCCATGGGTTTATCCTGTATGGGACTCTCTGTGCTTCCTGGACTTGGGTGGCTATTTCACTTCCCATGTTAGGGAAGTTTTCGACTATAATCTCTTCAAATATTTTTTCGAGTCCTTTCTCTCTCTCTTCTTCTGGGACCCCTATAATGCGAATGCTGTTGCGTTTAATGTCCCAGAGGTCTCTTAGGCTGTCTTCATTTCTTTTCATTCTTTTTCTTTATTCTGTTCTGCAGCAGTGAATTCCACCATTCGTCTTCCAGGTCACTTATGCGTTTTTCTGCCTCAGTTATTCTGCTATTGATTCCTTCTAGTGTAGTTTTCATTTCAGTTATTGTATTGTTCATCTCTGTTTGTTTGTTCTTTAATTCTTCTAGGTCTTTGTTAAACGTTTCTTAAATCTTCTTGATCTTTGCCTCCATTCTTTTTCCCAGGTCCTGGATCATCTTCACTATCATTATTCTGAATTTTTTTTCTGGAAGGTTGCCTATCTCCACTTCGTTTAGCTGTTTTTCTGGGGTTTTATTTTGTTCCTTCATCTGGTACATAGCCCTCTGCCTTTTCATATTGTCTATCTTTCTGTGAATGTGTTTTTTGTTCCATAGGCTGCAGGACTGTAGTTCTTCTTGCTTCTGCTGTCTGCCCTCTGGTGGATGAGGCTATCTAAGAGGCTTGTGTAAGTTTCCTGATGGGAGGGACTGGTGGTGGGTAGAGCTGACTGTTGCTCTGGTGGGCAGAGCTCAGGAAAATTTTGATCCGCTTGACTGCTGATAGGTGGGGCTGGGTTCCCTCCCTGTTGGTGTTTGGCCTGAGGCAACCCAACACTGGAGCCTACCTGGGCTCTTTGGTGGGGCTAATGACAGACTCTGGGAGGGCTCACGCCAAGGAGTACTTCCCAGAACTTCTGCTGCCAGTGTCCTTGTCCCCACGGTGAGCCACAGCCACCCCCCACCTCTGCAGGAGACCCCCCAACACTGGCAGGTAGGTCTGGTTCAGTCTTCCCTGCGGTTACTGCTCCTTCCCCTTGGTCCCGATGTGCACGCTACTTTGTGTGTGCCCTCCAAGAGTGGAGTCTCTGTTTCCCCCAGTCCTTTCAAAGTCCGGCAATTAAATCCCACTAGGCTTCAAAGTCTGATTCTCTAGGAATTCCTCCTCCCTTTGCTGGACCCCCAGATTGGGAAGCCTGATGTGGGGCTCTGAACCTTCACTCCAGTGGGTGGACTTCTGTGTTATAAGTGTTCTCCAGTCTGTGAGTCATCCACTCAGCAGTTATGGGATGTGATTTTACTATGATTTCGCCCCTCCTACTGTCTCATTGTGGCTTCTCCTTTGTCTTTGGATGTGGGGTATCTTTTTTGGTGAGTTCCAGTGTCTTTCTGTCGATGATTGTCCATCAGCTAGTTATGATTCTGGTGTTCTCACAAGAGGGAGTTGAGAGCATGTCTTTCTACTCCGCCATCTTGGTTCCTCCAGACTTACTACCCATGCAGTTTCATTCTTTTATATGTGGTTGTCCATTGTTCCCAACCATATTTATTGAAGAGAACATCCTTTCTCTATTAAGTATTCTTGGCCTCTTTGTTAAAAACTAATTGACCATATATGCATGGGTTTATTTCTGGGCTCTCTATTCTGTTCCATTGATCTACGTGTCTGTTTTTATGCCAACGCTATACTATTCTGATTACTATAGCTTTGGATTATACTTTGAAATCAGGAAGTGTGATTCCTCCAGCTTTGTTCTTTAAGATTGCTTTGGCTATTTGTGGTCCTATACAAATTTTAGGATCATTTTTTTCTATTTCTGTGAAAAATGCCACTGGAATTTTATAGACATTGCACTGAATAGACATTGCTTTGGGTAGTATGGACTTTTTTTTTTTTTTTTTTTGCGGTATGCGGGCCTCTCACTGTTGTGGCTTCTCCCGCTGCAGAGCACAGGCTCCGGACGTGCAGGCCCAGCGGCCATGGCTCACGGGCCCAGCTGCTCCGCGGCACGTGGGATCCTCCTGGACCAGGGCATGAACCCGTGTCCCCTGCATTGGCAGGTGGACTCTCAACCACTGTGCCACCAGGGATGCCCAGTATGGACATTTTAACAATATTAACTCAATCCATGAACATGGAATATCTTTTCATTTATTTGTGTTCTCTTCAATTTTCTTTCATCAATGTCTTATAGTTTTCAGTAAACAGGTCTTTAATGTCCTTGATTTAACTTATACCTAGGTATCTGATTCTTTTTGATGCTATTGTAAATGATCTGTCTTCTTACTTTCTCTTTCTGATAGTTCATTGTTGGCGTAGAAAAACGCAACTGATTTTCATATACTGATTTTGTATCCTGCAACTTTACTGAATTCATTTATTCTAACTAGTTTTTCGATAGAGACTTTAGTGTTTAATGTCATCTACAAACAGTGGCAGTTTCACTTCTTCTTTTCCAATCTGAATGCTTTTTATTTCTTTTTCTTGCCTAATTGCTCTGGCTGGGACTTCCAGTACTGTGTTGATTAAAAGTGGTGACAGGGCTTCCCTGGTGGCGCAGTGGTTGACAGTCCGCCTGCCGATGCAGGGGACGCGGGTTCGTGCCCCGGTCCAGGAAGATCCCACATGCCGCAGAGCAGCTAGGCCCATGGGCCATGGCCGCTGAGCCTGCGCGTCCGGAGCCTGTGCTCCGCAACAGGAGAGGCCACAACAGTGAGAGGCCCACGTACCGCAAAAAAAAAAAAAAAAAAAAAAAAAAAGTGGTGACAGTGAGCATCTTTCTTTTATTCCTGATCTTAAAGGAAAAGCTTTCAGTGTTTCATCATTGAGTATGATGTTAGTTGTGGGCTTGTCACATATGGCCTTTGTTATGTTGAGGTACATTTCCTCTACACCCAGTTTGTTGAGAGATTTTATCATGAATGGTGTTGAATTGTGTCAAATGCTTTTCCACATCTATTGAGATGATCACATGATTTTTATCCTTCTTTTTGTTAATACGGTGTATGATATTTATTGATTTGCAAATGTCAAACCATCCTTGCATCCCTGGAACAAATTTCACTTGATGATGGCATATGATCCTTCTAATGTATTGCTGAATCTGATTTGGTAATATTTTGTTGAGGATTTTTGCCATTTATGTTCATAAGAGATATTGGCCTATGATTTTCTTTTCCTTACAGTGTCTTCGTCTGGCTTTAATGTCAGAGTAATGCTGGCCTCATAAAATGAATCTGGAAGCATTCCCTCCTCTTATGTGTTTTGGGAGAGTTTGAGAAAGATTGTATTAGTTCTTTAAATGTTTGGTAGAATTCACTACTGGAGTTTTCGGGACCTTAAATTTTTGTTTAATTTAATTTTATTCAATTTATCTTTTTGGCTGTGTTAGGTCTTCGTTGCTGTGCACGGGCTTTCTCTAGTTGCGGTGAGCAGGGGCTACTCTTCATTGCGGTGCGCGGGCTTCTCTTGTTGTGAAGCACAGGCTCTAGGTGTGCAGGCTTCAGTAGTTGTGGCTCAAGGGCTCAGTATTTGTGGCTCGCGGCCTCCAGAGCACAGGCTCAGTAGTTGTGGCGCATGGGCTTTGTTGCTCTGTGGCATGTGGGATCTTCCCGGACCAGGGCTCGAACCCATGTCCCCTGTACTGGCAGGCAGATTCTTGACCACTGCACCACTAGGGAAGCCCTGGAATTATTTTGTTGAGAGGTTTTTAATTATGATTCAGTCTCCTTGCTAGTAATCAGTCTGTTCAGATTTCTCTGTTTCTTTATGATTCAGTTTTGGTAGATTGGATATAAACTTATCCATTTCTTTTAGGTTTTGCAATTTGTTGGTGTATAATTTTTCATAGTAGTCTCTTACAATTCTTTGTATTTCTGTGATGTCAGTTATAATATCTCCTATTTCATTTATAATTCCACTGAAGTCCTCTCTCTTTTCATCTTAGTACGTCCAGCTAATGGTTTGTCTATCTTTTCAAAATACCAGCTATTAGTTTCATCGATCTTTTCTGTTGTCTTGTTAGTCTCTATTTATTTCTGCTCTGATCTTTGTTATTTCTGCTCTGATTTTTGTTATTTCCTCCCTTCTGCTAACTTTGGGCTTAGTTTGTTGTTTTTTTCTAGTCCCTTGAGGTGTAAAGTTAGTTTTTTAGTTGAGCTGTTTATTTCTTAATATATGTATGTATTTTTTTATCTTACATGTTATGTCTTACAAAACCTTACATGTTTCTTTTTTTTTAATTTTTATTTTATATTGGATCATAGTTGATTAACAAGGTTGTTACTTTTGGGTGTACAGCAAAGTGATTCAGTTATACACTTAAATGTACATGTTTACTGCTATAAAATTCCCTCTTAGATATGCTTTTGCTGCATTCCATAGGTTTTGGTATGTTGTGTTTTTTTCCCCCTTGTCTTAAATGATATTTTTACATTTCTTATTTGATTTCTTCTTTGACACATTGGTTGCCAAGGAGCCTGTTGTTTAATCTGTACATATTTGTCAATTTTCTAGTTTTGGATATTGATTTTTAGTTTTATACCATTGTAATCGGAAAGGATGCTTCATATTTCAATCTTCTTAAATTTATTGACTTCTTTTGTGGCCTAACATATAATCTCTCCTGGAGAATGTTCCATGCGTGCTTGAGAAGTGTATGTATCCTGCTGCTGTTAGATGGAATGTTCTGTATATGTCTGTTACGGACATCTGACTTAATGTGCCATTTGAGTCCCGCCGTTTCCTTACTGATTTTGTTTTGATGATCTATTCATTGTTAAAAGTGAAGTCCTCTGTATTGCTGTTTACTTCATCTTACAGATCTACTAACATTTGTTTTATATATTTAAGTACTCCTAGGGTGGGTACCTAAATATTTACAGTTGTTGTATCCTTGTGATGAATTGACCAACTATAATTATATAATGACTTTCTTGATCTTGTTATAGTCTTTGGCTTAAAGTCTATTTTTTTCTGATATAAGAATAGGTAACCCCCCCCCACTCTCTTTTGGTTTCCACTCGCATGAAACATCTTTCATATCCCGTGTGTGTGTCCTTAAAGCTGAAGTGAGTCTCCTGTAGGCAGCAGAGAGTTGGGTCTTGTTTTTTTATCCATTCAGCTACTCTCTATCTTATGATTGGAGAATTGAGTCCATCTACATTTAAAGTAATTAATGATAGGAGTGAACTTATTACTACCATTTTGGTAATTGCTTCCTGGTTGATTTGTAATTCTTTTGTTCCTTTCTTGCTCTCTTCCTTTAGGATTTGATGACTTTCTGTAGTGGTATGTTTTGCTTCCTTTCTCTTTCTCCTTTGTGTATCCACTATAGGCTTTTGCCCTGTGGTTACCATGAGGCTTACATAAAACATCTTACATTTATAATAGTCTATTTTAAGGTGATAACTTTTTTTTTTTAACATCTTTATTGGAGTATAATTGCTTTACAATGGTATGTTAGTTTCAGCTTCACAACAAAATGAATCAGTTATATATATACATATATTCCCATATCTCTTCCCGCTTGCGTCTCCCTCCCTCCCACCCTGCCTATCCCACCCCTCCAGGCGGTCACAAAGCACCGAGCTGATCTCCCTGTGCTATGCGGCTGCTTCCCGCTAGCTAACTATAAGGTGATAACTTAACGTTGAACACATACCAAAGCTCCCCCCCCATATTTTAAGTTTTTGATGTCACAATTTGCATCTTTTTACACTGTATGTCCATTAACAACTTATTGTAGTCATATTTATTTTTATAACGTTTGTCTTTTAACCCTCATACTAGATTTGTAAGTGATTTCTCTACCATCATTAGAGTAATAGAGTATTCTGAATTTAACTGTATACTTAACTTTATCAGTGAGTTTTATACTTTCATGTTTTCTTGTTACTAATTAGTGTCCTCTGGTTTCAGTTTGAAGAACTCCCTTTAATATTTCATGGAAGGTTGGTCTAATGGTGATGAACTCCTTCAGTTTTTGCTTGGAAAATACTCTTTCTCTCCTTCAATTCTGAAGGACAACTTTGGCAGGTAGAGTATTCTTGTTTGGCTGTTCTTTTTTCTCAGCACTTTGAATATAACATTGCACTCCCCTTTAGCATGCAAGATTTCTGCTGAAAAATCTGCTGAAAATCTTATGGAGGTTCCCTTGTCCATAACAAGTTGGTTTTCTCTTACTGTTTTTAAGATGCTTTCTTTGTAACTTGACAATTTAATTATAACATGTCTTGGTGTGGGTCTCCTTTGAGTTGTCTTACTTGAAACTCTCTGGGCTTCCTGGATCTGAATGTCTGTTTCCCAGGTTAGGGAAGTTTTCAGCCATTATTTCTTTGAATATTTCTTTTTCTTAAAAAAATATTTATTTTTTTGGCTGCACTGGGTCTTAGCTGTGGCACGTGGTATCTTCTTTGTTGTGGCATGTGGAACCTTCATTGCAGCATGCGGGATCTTTAGTTGCAGCATGTGAACTCTTAGTTGCAGCCTGCTAACTCTTAGTTGTGGAATGTGTCAACTCTTAGTTGTGGCATGTGGGATCTAGTTCCCTGACCAGGGATCGAACCCGGGCATCCTGCATTGGGAGCATGGAATCTTAGCCACTGAACCACCAGGGAAGTCCCCATTATTTCTATGAATAAGCTTTTTGCCCCTTTCTCTATCTCTTCTTCTTCTGGGGCCTTTATAATGTGTATATTGGTCTGTTTGTTGGTTCCCCAACATCCCTTAAGCTATCTAACTGCTTCACTTAAAAATTTTTCCTTTTTGCTCCTTTGATTGCATTCCACTGCCCTGTCTTTGAGTCTGCTAATCCTTTCTTCCCATTGATCTAGTCTGCTGTTGAACCCCTCCTGAATATTTCGTTTCAGTTATTGTATTCTTCAGCTCTGTGATTTGTTTGGTACTTAAAAATTTTTTCTATCTCTTTGTTGAAATTCTCACTTGGTTCATGCATTCATTGTTCTCCTGACCTCAGTAAGCACACCTTTATGACCATTATTTTTAACCCTCTATCAGGTTAATTACTTATCTCTGCTTCATTAAGATCTGTTTTTGGATGTTTATCCTGTCTTTTTCTTTGGAACATATTCCTCTGTTTCTTTATTTTCCTTGCCTTTCTGTGTTGGTTTCTGCTTATTAGATAAAACCATCATCCATCTCAGCCTTGATAGAATGGTCTTGTGTAAGGGATGAACCTCATTGATCAGTCCAGCCCAAGATCTTAGCTGCCTCATAAGCTTTTGTGACTTTCTAAGCCTTCTTCTTTGTTCTTAGTGGCTTCCAGTAGTGGAGGGTGTGTTAAGACCCATTAGTGTCCCAAAGGGGAGGATCACAGCCAACACCTAGATGCAGGCTGATTAGAAGCTGGACCCTCACTAGCAGCACCTTCCAGGGAGAAACTGGGAGATGGGTGTTTTTGCCTGCTTCCTCTGTGCTGGGTCTAGGTGTACAGCTGTCAGGGTGAGGGTGCTCCTGCACCCGTTATGTTTTGGGTGCTCATCTCTCTGGTAAGAATCTTAAAAGTTGGGAATGCTAGATGTGGGGTTCAAGTCCTTTGCTCCTCAAGGAGAAGCTAGGAATTGGGGACTCCCTTCTGATTGTATGGTGCTGTGTTGGGGGTGGGGTTTATGGTGAGAGTGTTTCTCAGACTTTCCTACTCATTTGATGATATTTTCCCATTCCTCTGATGTGTAGGAGTTGGTCAGTTACTTTCTCAATCTCTTTCAGAGGGAACTGCTCTGTGTGCAGCTGTACATTTGGGGCATCTGTGGGAGGAGGCGAGCTCAGAAGCCTCCTATGTCTCCATTTTGGTCAACTCTATGGAATAAGTGATGTTTTTCCAATTCCTGATATTGTATACATAAGCATTTTTTTTTCTTTTTGGACATTTTTAAGATTGTCTATTTATACTATTCTGAAAATTCATGATTGTATATCTTGGTGCAGTTTTTTTTCATTCACTGTGCTGGATTCTTGATTCCTATTTTTTTTTTAAACAGCTTTATTTAGACATAATTCACATAACATACAATTCACCCATTTAAGGTGAGCAATTCAATAGTTCTTAGTATGTTTACAAATATGAACAATCATCACCACAGTCAATTTCAGAACACTTATGTCACCTCAAAAAGAAACTCTGTATTCAAGACCTATCATCACTTATGCCCCATCTATCACACACAGCCCTAAAGAACCACTCATCTTTCTGTCTCTAGAGATTTGCCTATTTTGTAC
The DNA here is from genome assembly GCF_949774975.1 of Lagenorhynchus albirostris. NCBI lineage: Eukaryota > Metazoa > Chordata > Mammalia > Artiodactyla > Delphinidae > Lagenorhynchus > Lagenorhynchus albirostris. Next base: position 51,696,139 of record NC_083103.1, read on the forward strand.
TTTTCATATAAATGTAATCATAAAATATGTACTCTTTTGTGACTGGCTTCTTTCATTTAGCATGATGTTTTCAAGGTTCATCCATGCTGCAGCATGTTACCTGTACTTTATTCCTTTTTATGGCCAATAATACTCCGTGTGGATATACCACTTTAAAACAATCCACTAATCAGCTGATGGACATTTTTGACTATTATGACTATGTAAATTCATGTACATGTTTTTGTGTGGACTTATATGTTCATTTTCCTTGGGTATATACTTAGGGAGTTGAACTGCTGGGTCATATGGTAACTTGATGTGTAGCAATTTAGGAACTGACAGACTATCTGCCAAAGTGGCTGCATCATTTTACACTGCTATTAACAGTGTATGAGGGTTCCAAATTTTCCACATCCTCACCAACACTTAATCTGACTTTTTGATTCTAACCATCCTAGTGGGTATGAAGTTTTTTATAGTTTTGATTTGCATTTTCCTGATAACTAATGGTGTTGACATCTTTTATGTGCATATTAGCCATTTGACTATCTTCTTTGGAGAAATCTCTATGTAGATACTTTGCCCATCTTTTAAATTGGGCTATTTGTGCCGTAATTATTAAGTTGTTGAGTTCCTTATATAGTCTAGATATAAATCTTTTATCAGATATATAATTTGTAAATATTTTCCTCCATTCTGTGATCTTTTCACTTTCTTAATAGTATCCTTTGAAGCACATTTTAAATTTTGACTGAATCTAATTTATCTACTTATCTATTTTTTATTGTTGTTGGTTGTGTTTTTGATGCATATCTAAGAATCCTTTCCCAAATCCAAGGTTACAAAGATTTACTTCTGTGTTTTCTAAGAATTTTATAGTTTTAGTTCTTCCATTTAGCTATCTGATCCATAATGAGTTAATTTTTTTATATGGTTTGAGGTAAGGGTCCAATTTCATTTTTTCCATGTGGCTAGCCAGCTGTCCCAGTACCATTTGTTGAAAAGACAATTCTTTCCCCATTTAATGGTCTTGACACTCTTGTTGAAAATCAGCTGACCATAAACACATGGGTTTATTTCTAGACTATCAATTCTATTCCATTTATTTATATGTCTATCCTTATGCCAGTACTAAACTGACTTGATTACTCTTGCTTATAGTAAGTTTTAAAATAGCAAAGTGTGAATCCTATTTTTTTCTTTTTCAAGATTCTTTTGGTTATTCTGGGTCCCTTGTAATTTCACAGTAATTTTATAATCAGCTTTTCAATTTCTACAAAGAAGCCAGCCATGATTCTGACAGGGATTGCATTGAATCAAGAACATGGGGTTTTTTCCATTTATTTAGATCTTCTTTAGTTTCTTCCAACAATGTTTTGTAGTTTCCAGAGTTGTTTTACACTCCTTTAGTTAAATTTATCCCTAAGTATTTTATTCTTATCAATGCTATTATAAATGGAATTTTTTCTTAATTTTATTTATTTATTTATTTATTATTGGTCTTCTGGCCATGCTGTGTGCCTTGCAGGATCTTAGTTCCTTGACCAGGGATCGAACCCAGGCCCCAGCAGTGAAAGCACAGAGTCCTAACCACTGGACCACCAGGGAATTCCCTTAATTTTACTTTTCGATTGTTCATTGCAAGTATATAAAAGTACAATTGACTTTTATATAATGATCATGTATCCTGCAATCTGTCTGAATTTATTTATTATTTCTAATAGTTTCTTAGAGGATTCTTTAGGATTTTTTTTTTTGCAGTACACAGGCCTCTCACTGTCGTGGCCCCTCCCGTCGTGGAGCACAGGCTCCGGATGCACAGGCCCAGCGGCCATGGCTCACGGGCCTAGCCGCTCGGCAGCATGTGGGATCCTCCCAGACCGGGGCACAAACCCACGTCCCCTGCATTGGCAGGCGGACCCTCAACAACTGCGCCACCAGGGAAGCCCTAGGATTTTTTTACATACTAGATCATGTCATCTGTGAATAAAGATAGTTTTACTTCTTCCTTTCCAATTTGGAACCCTTATATATTTTTTTCCTGCCTAATTGTTCAGGCCACATAGGTAGTAAGAGACAGACCTCAAATTTCAACTTGTGTCTGTTTAAAATCCATGTTCTTTTCATTATAACCTGCTAGCTAACCTTGGTGTTGGGGAGAGAGATGAAAAATAAGAATGGAAAGGTAGATTGGAGACCATTCTGTAAGTGAAGCTAAGAATAAAAAGCTAAAGATTGGATTTTTATTTAGTAGGTAGTGAATAACCAAAGGGATGACTTGGTTATTCTAAGGAAGTGTTGCTTTAAGAAGAGAAATCTGTTAACAATGTACCCAATGAATTGGAGGAATAATTTAAAAGGAAAGAAAGCTAGTTAAGAGCTCTTACCTGCCCAATAGCAGCTGTATGGCTCTGGTATCAGCTTTTGTGTCATGTTTCCAAAATGTATTCTCAGTTGGAGGGAGGAGGTGATCTTCAATGTGGTCTTTAAATTGATTCCTAGACAAGGCTTTGATTCTAAGGAATGAAAAAAAATACTTTTTCAGTGGCTAACATATGGGAAAAATCTAAATCAGAATTAATTGAACATGGAATATTAACATACTTCAGCCTTCACCTTAAATATACATAAAACTTCACAATTTACAAAGCCCTTTCCTATATTAGAATCTCATTTCATTTATGTAAGAGAGGGAGGAGAGAATATACCCATTTTTTATATAAGCATGCTGGTTCAGAAAGAGTTAAGAATTTAGCCATTTACATATTTAGCAAGTGTCAGTGCTAGGTCTAGATTTTGGGTATCTTAGCTCCTAGTTTAGGCTTCTTTTCTACCACATTAAGAATTACTTGTTCAACATTTCCAAGATTATTCAGTCCATATCTTGACAAAAAACATATGCTAACAACTACCAAGAAATTAACTATTGGGGTTCACGTTTATCCAGTAACTTACTGTGTAGATGCTCTAAGAAAATCTTCATTCATAGAAGGATGAACTTCTTCCAACAACATGCTAGTATCTGGGCTTGATTTCATTGCAGAAATCACCATGGCATTACGCAGTTTATTGCCTTGTTCTAACAGAGCTGAAGAGGGCAAAACAAAACACAGAAAATCTAAAATCCAACAGAAATACTTGAAACATTTAGCACCTTTCCTTCTCTCACAGGACTTACCATAGTGTACTATAAATGCTTACTTGTCTGCCTTCCCCACTAGCTTGAGAATCCCTTGAGGACATTCACCTTACAAATGTTTACTGAGCTTCTATCACGTGGACCGTTTTAGATGTTGGCATTACAGCAGTGAATGAAGTCTCCATTATGTAGAGACTGACCGCCTTTACTGGAGTCATTATATACATGCATTGACTCTTCCAACTGGTGTTTGCACATAATAAATTTAGTAATAGCTACATAATATATTATTTTTGTATCTAGCTATCTTACTGAATTCTCTTATTTGTAACAGTTTTAATGTCATTATTATTTAAGGAACACTAACAACTATATCAGCTAAACTGTTAGGAGTCATAGTGATAATCTAGTCCAAATGTATACTTTTATGGATGAAGAAAAGAATACCAAAACATTTCTATGACTTGTCTAAGATCATACATCAGGTTAACAGAAAAGTCAGGATAAAGTCTTTAAACTTTCTGATAGGTAAAATTTCTCTCATCCCTAAGCAACAACAATTACAGAGGATAACATTTATTGAACCCTTACCACTTCCGGGGCACTACTCTAAGTATGTTATGTATAGGAACTCATTTAATCCTCCCAACAATCCTCTGAAATAGGTACTATCATTTCCTTCATTTTCCAGATGACAAAGCTGAGGCACAGAGGATATGTAACTTGCCCAAGTTATGCATGCGGTATAACCAGGATGACTCTACATCCTATGATTTAACCACTATACATATATGACCCCACTTTTTCTTAGACTTCTTTTTAAAAGCTTAGGACTAGTGGTATTATTTCAAGGAACACTGGGAAGAATTATTATTTTCTTGAGGTTCCACAGTTGCTTAGGATGTAGGTAAGACTAGATACCAAATGCCTGTCCATATTGGTCTAGAGTTTTATAGCTTCTAAAAATAAAGAAGACATGGCAGTCAGGCCAAGAAAATAATAAGCCAAACAGATCCATAAACATTCAACATTTGTTAGCATAAAGAGTTCAAAATATAGCTTAAAAACTCAAAACCCCAAACCCGAAAAACCCTGAAATATTGTATGTTCAATGTGTTATGTGAAAGTATAAGTAAAAGAAAAATAAAGATCACCATCTGTGGTAGGCAGAATTCTACACTTGATCTTAGCCAAAAGGCCAAAAAGTGATGTAGGCAGAATTCTAAGATAGTTCCCCCCAAATTTCCAGCCACTGGTATACAAATACCTTCTCCCAGTGATTCAGTCATCTAGGTATTGCCATAAAGGGATTTTACAGATGTAATTATGGTTCCAAATCAGTCTACCTCAAGACTGGGAGATTACCTTGGTGGTCCCAAACCTTTATAAAGCAGAGTTTTTTCTGGCTGTTTGCAGGATATGAACTCAAGAGATTTAAAGCATGAGAAGGATGTAATGTTTCATTGCTGTCTTGAAGATGGAGAGGACCACGTGGTAAGAAATGCATGTGGCCTTACGGCCTTTAGGAGCTGAGAGTGGACCCTGGCTGACCGCCAGCAAGGAAATGGGACCGCAGTCCTACTACTGCAAGGAACTGGATTCTGTCAATAAGAATGAACTTGGAAGTGAATTTTCCCTCAGAGCTTCCAGATGAGAATTTAGCTTGGCTGACACCTTGATTGTAGCCTATGATACCCTAAGCAGAAAACCCAACCATAACTTGCTGGACTTCAGATCCACAGAACTGTGACTAATAACTGGGTATTCTTTTAAGCCATTAAGTTTGTGGTTACTTGTTACGCAGCAATAGAAAACTAATATTCCCATTAATGCCACTACCCACAAATACTGATTAACATTTTGATATATTCTGGATAGGTTTTTTTTGTGTGTGTGTGGCTACGCTGGGTCTTCGTTGCTGTGCACGGGCTTTCTCTAGTTGCAGCAAGCGGGGGCTACTCTTCGTTGTGGTGCACGGGCTTCTAATTGTGGTGGCTTCTCTGTGTGGAACACAGGCTCTAGGTGTGCGGGCTTCAGTAGCTGTGGCTCGCAGGCTCTAGAGCGCAGGCTCAGTGGTTGTGGCGAACAGGCTTAACTGCTCCGCGGCATGTGGGATCTTCCCGGACCAGGGCTTGGACCTGTGTCCCCTGCATTGGCAGGCAGATTCTTAACCACTGCGCCACCAGGGAAGTCCCCCGGATAGTTTTTAATCTATGCATACATACATCTATATATGTATGTGTGTGTGTATATATATAAATTTTTTCTTTTGCAAAAATGGTATATTATGTATACAGTTTTTTTGAATTTTTATTTTTTTATACAGCAGGTTCTTTATTAGTTATCTATTTTATACATATTAGTGTATACATGTCAATTCCAATCGCCCAATTCATCACACCACCACCCCCACTTTCCCCCCTTCGTGTCCATACGTTTGTTCTCTACATCTGTGTCTCTACTTCTGCCTTGCAAACCAGTTCATCTGTACCATTTTTCTAGATTCCACGTATATGCATTAATATATGATATTTGTTTTTCTCTTTCTGACTTACCTCACTCTGTATGACAGTCTCTAGGTCCCTCCACATCTCTACAAATGACCCAATTATGTATACTGTTTTATAACTGCTTTTTCACTTAATAATATGAATTAACTTTTTCTATGTAAATAATGGCTATATAAGTATGTATTTTTGTTTTTACTTATTTAAAAAAAATCTCTTTGGGATTCAGTCAGAAAATGGCTGTCTTGTTTATTCAGTGAGAAAGGGTGAGGAAAACATGGTCTGCTAGCATTGAAAATTTGGTTAAGGAAGCTTGCTATGTGACAGGAAGCCCTCCTCCTTTTAGTTTCTAGTTAATACTTGGCTTAATTTGATATGGTTTAAAGTTCTTTAATGAGGTGGGCACACTCAATAAATGCTTTATGAATAAAGTAGTTAATGACAAGCAGTGTCAATAATAAATTTCATTTGATTTCAGGGCCATGTAGAAAAACAGTTTTTCTACTGATACCCAAAATGTCCCTAGAGATATTTGGTACTTGGTACTTTATAATCTAACCACACACAACTATATTTAATTCCTTAAACACAATATTTCCTTTGTGCTCTCAAAGTTCTGCGTATCTGATTCCATCAAAGAACTACCATGCAGTATTAAAATTGTCTATCTCACCCAAACAACTTTGAGACGAGAGATTGGCTTTTGTTGGTCTTTGTATGCTCGGTACCTAGTATATATCAGGAATTTGATTAAATGTTTCAATAAATACTTCCACTGTTGCATATATCATACAAAATTGTACTGTATCTGCTTTAGAGTCTGTTTCCTTTACTACAATGCATTCATTAAGTCAGGGACTATCTTATTTATCACTGTAACCCCAATACTCAAAACAATGGTTGACACAAAATAGGCACTCAAAAGATATCTGCTGAATTGAACTGAGCTTAAAGTTTTCATCCCTGCTAAATAAAATTTCCCTGGGAATAGTAATATTTTAAGAGTGACTTAATTAGTCATTAACATTTGAATAGGAATAGGTACTTAAGATACTTTACAATAGCAGGTTTTTAAAAAGAAATAAAAATTGCAGACAACAAGTAGGACAAATCTGAGCAAGGGTGGTCTATTCATTGGCCTCCAAGTGGTTTCTTCCTTGAAACAGACATTCTTAGAATAGTTTCTCTAAAGTCTAAGTCATGGCAACAATACCACCTTAACTCCCCTTCTTAAGAGGAAGCTGGTTCCACACTAAAAGAGCTGTCATGGCATCTTCCTGCACCTCAACTCAATAATTATTTTTTAACACAAGGGAAGGGCACTTAGCTGAGTTCATGACAAATGTTTCCCTTGTTTATTTCCTACATGCCATGGGCACAGCCCCTGCTAAACAGGGAGGTATACAGCTTTTGGTTTTTGTTCCTACTCCTTGTTATCTATTCTAAACCCCAACTCTTAACAAACTTATGGTTATCAGGGGGGGAAGGATAGGGAGAAGGGAGAGTTAGGGAGTTTGGGATTGAAATGTACACACTGCTATATTTAAAATGGGTAACTAACAAGGACCTACTGTATAGCACAGGGAACTCTGCTCAATGTTATGTGGCAGCCTGGATGGGAGGGGAGTTTGGGGGAGAACGGATACATGTATACGTATGGCTGAGTTCCTTTGCTGTGCACCCGAAACTATCACAACATTGTTAATTGGCTATATTCCAATATAAAATAAAAAGTTAAAAACAAAAAACAAGAAAACCGCCAACTCTTATAAGCAGGATGTGTAGTGTTTCATAAATTCTAGCTCGATGACTAATTCAGCTCTGTCCCCCCCCTTACTGGTATGATGTCAGTATAATAAAGACCAGGAAGATAACTAGGTTTATGTATTTGTTATAAACCTCCATGACTAGCTTTAGACCTACTTACTAAAATGACCCACTTAATCTTAGTGCTCCACGGTCTTGTGGTTGGAAGGGATCTTTAAAGATCACATCTGTCTACTTGATGATTTAATCCCATCTGTAAGAGTCCCATGACAAGGTTATCCAGCCCATACTTGACGATTCTCAGTGATACAGAATTCACTATCTCTTGAAGCTATCCCTTCCCACTTTTGCAAGGAAGAACTATTAACCCAGACTGAGTCACAATCTGTCTTGTTTTATCTTTAAACCCAAAGATCCTAGTACATCTAATGGAAGAAATTTGCACATTGGCAGCCCATGGGTTGCACCTGGCATATTTTATTTGGCTTGAACAGTTGGCCAGCATAGTCTCGATTTTTAAAAAAAGCAGGCCTAGGTAAACAAGGAACCTACAGTAGGATGAAGCAAAGGACTTTGCTGTACAGTTTAAGATAATGATGAACTGGAGCTGAGAAGCAGCTGTCCCGTTTGATAGGGCAGAAGCTCCCTAACTGTGAGCCTGTGTCTTCATTTTAAAATGGGGATAACAATCCCAACCTCACTTGGTTTTTGTGTATAAGGCACTTGGCATAGTAGGTAGCACATAATGAACGGTAAGTAAATGGTAGCTGTTTTCTTGAGGCTAAATATCTCTTGGTGGTCCCTTCCCCAGTCTAGGTACTCTCCTTAGAAGGAACTCATCTTCTATAGATCTTTAATATTAACTTCTTAAAGAAGACTTCCTTTGGAACTTCCCTGGTGACACAGTGGTTAAGAATCTGCCTGCCAATGCAGGGGACACAGGATTGAGCCCTGGTCTGGGAAGATCCCATATACCGCGGGGCAACTAAGCCTGTGCGCTGCAACTACTGAGCCTGTGCTCTAGATCCCGTGAGGCACAACTACTGAGCCCATGTGCCACAACTACTGAAGCCTGTGCACCTAGAGGCTGTGCTCTGAAACAACAGAAGCCAATGCAATAAGAAGCCCACGCACCGCAACGAAGAGTAGTCCCCCGCTCGCCGCAACTGGAGAAAGCTGACACACAGCAACGAACACCCAATGCAGCAAGAACAACAACAACAAAAAAAGTTAAAAAAAATTAAAAACTCCCATTTACCATTGCAACAAAAAGAATAAAATATCTAGGAATAAACCTACCTGAGGAGACAAAAGGCCTGTATGCAGAAAATTATAAGACACTGATGAAAGAGATTAAAGATGACACAAATAGATGGAGAGATATACCATGTTCTTGGATTGGAAGAATCAACATTGTGAAAATGACTATATTTCCAAAAGCAATCTACAGATTCAATGCAATCCCTATCAAACTACCACTGGCATTTTTCACAGAACTAGAACAAAAAATTTCACAATTTGTATGGAAACACAAAAGACCCCAAATAGCCAAAGCAATCTTGGGAACAAAAAACGGAGCTGGAGGAATCAGGCTCCCTGACTTCAGACTATACCACAAAGCTATAGTCATCAAGACAGTATGGTACTGACACACACAAAAAAATAGATCAATGGAACAGGACAGAAAGCCCAGAGATAAACCCATGCACATATGGTCACCTTATCTTTGACAGAGGAGGCAAGACTATACAGTGGAGAAAAGACTGCCTCTTCAATAAGTGGTGCTGGGAAAACTGGACAGCTACATGTAAAAGAATGAAATTAGAACACTCCCTAACACCATACACAAAAATAAACTCAAAATGGATTAAAGACCTAAATGTAAGGCCAGACACTATAAAACTCATAGAGAAAAACATAGGCAGAACACTCTTTGACATAAATCACAGCAAGATCCTTTTTGACCCACCTCCTAGAGAAATGGAAATAAAAACAAAAATAAACAAATGGGACCTAATGAAACGTCAAAGCTTTTGTACAGCAAAGGAAATAATAAACAAGATGAAAAGACTACCCTCAGAATGGGAGAAAATATTTGCAAATGAAGAAACTGACAAAGAATTAATCTCCAAAATTTACAAGCAGCTCATGCAGTTTAGTATCAAAAAAACAAACAACCCAATCCAGAAATGGGCAGAAGACCTAAACAGACATTTCTCCGAAGAAGATATACAGATTGCCAACAAACATATGAAAGCATGCTCAACATCATTAATCATTAGAGAAATGCAAATCAAAACTACAATGAGATATCATCTCATACCGGTCAGAATGGCCATCATCAAAAAAATCTACAAACAATAAATGCTGGAGAGGATGTGGAGAAAAGGGAACACTCTTGCACTGTTGGTAGGAATGTAAATTGATACAGCCACTATGGAGAACAGTATGGAGGTTCCTTAAAAAACTAATAATAGAACTACCATACGACCCAGCAGTCCCACTACTGGGCATATACCCTGAGAAAACCATAATTCAAAAAGAGTCATGTACCACAATGTTCACTGCAGCTCTATTTACAATAGCCAGGACATGGAAGCAACCTAGTGTCCATTGACAGATGAATGGATAAAGAAGATGTGGCACATATACACAATGGAATATTACTCAGCCATAAAAAGAAACAAAATTGAGTTACTTGTAGTGAGGTGGATGGACATAGAGTCTGTCATACAGAGTGAAGTAAGTCAGAAAGAGAAAAACAAATACTATATGCTAACACATATATATGGAATCTAAAAAAAAAAAGGTCATGAAGAACCTAGGGGCAAGACGGGAATAAAGACACAGACCTACTAGAGAATGGACTTGAGGACACGGGGAGGGGGAAGGGTAAGCTGGCACAAAGTGAGAGAGTGGCATGGACATATATACACTACCAAACGTAAAACAGACAGCTAGTGGGAAGCAGCCGCATAGCACAGGGAGATCAGCTTGGTGCTCTGTGACCACCTAGAGGGGTGGGATAGGGAGGGTGGGAGGGAGGGAGACGCAAGAGGAAAGAGATATGGGGACATATGTATATGTATAACTGATTCACTTTGTTATAAAGCAGAAACTAACACACAATTGTAAAGCAATTATACTCCAATAAAGATTTAAAAAAAAAAGAACTCTAAGTCAAAAGCAAAAAAATAAAAAAAACTTATAAAAATAAAAAAAATTAAAAAAGAAAGAAGCCTTCCTTTGCCAACATACATAAAACAGCATTCTATCCTCTTTTCTTCCTTGCTTCATTTTTTTCCCATTGCCATTATCACTATCTAACACTACATACTTACTTATCTAATTTATCATTGGTATTCCTACTAGAATATAAGATCCGTAGGGGAGGATTTTGTGCCTTTTTAAAAAATAAATTTAAATTGCTATATTCTTAACACCTCGAAGACTGCCAGACATTTAGTAAGTGCTGAATAAATAACTGCTTAATGAGTAAACAAATATTTTATCAAAGTCTGCTGCCCAGGTCTACACAAAATACTCCAGGTGTGAGAATGACAAGTGCTGAGTATAGTCAGGCAATTTTCTTTCTTGTTAATGTAGCCTAGGGTTGCATTAAAGTCTAAAATTAATATAGGGACTTCTCTGGTGGTGCAGTGGTTAAGAATCTGCCTGCCAATGCAGGGGACACGGGTTTGACTCCTGGTCCGGGAAGATCCCACATGCCGCGGAGCAACTAAACCTGTGCACCACAACTACTGAGCCTGCACTCTAGAGCATGCCATCTACAACTACTGAAGCCCATGCGCCTAGAGCCCGCGCTCCGCAACAAGAGAAGCCACTGCAATGAGAAGACTGCGCACCACAATGAAGAGCAGCCCCCGCTCACCACGACTAGAGAAAGCCCATGCGCAACAACGAAGACCCAATGCATGCAAAAACAAACAAGTAAAAAAATAAAAAAAATAAAATTAACGTACCATAATCAGAGTATATTTTTTAAACTAGGGGATCATAGACATTTTAGTTGAAAAAATATTAACACAATGTCTTTCTTCATTAAAAAAAATCCTTACTAATGTAAATTTTGTATCCACGTAGTTTTTTTTTTGTCTTTAAACTAGAATTTATTGGTATACAAAACTCCATTTCATAGATAAAGTGGCACATCTTTGCAGCTTCTATTGCACCAAGTATTGAAGATTAAAAACACACAAAAAGAAATATTTTGTTTTGAAAACACTGCAAATAGCCAAGTACAGTACTTTGGTAAATAAAAAATAAAATGGTTCAGAGTAACACAATCTGAGGAAAGAAACATCCTGGAGGAAATGAACTATGGACATCAGACAATGGTCGCATTACCCCTGTCCAGCTCCACAGATAAGGCAAGACTTGCTTAGTCTATGGATCATGACCCCACAGAGGTCCAAGTAGTTTTAATTTAAAAGACTTTTCTACTAAAGCTGCAGATATTCTACTTTGGAAATTTTACTTGTGAGGATGAAGACAAATTTATGTCATGCTCTTGATGTCACAGAGATATATGGTTGACCATTACAGTGTAACATAAGGTACCAAAATTGCTTTTCATATAATACCACTACCTAAAATGAGGTAATACAACCTCTTTCCTATTTCCTTTTTAAATTTCAGTGTAAGCCCTTACACAGGTAAACCGACTCCTTTCTACTTCTGTTTGGCTGTCAGTCATATTTAATACCCAGGCGTAAGATCAGCAGTTTCTGTGCACTGAATGTTCCCACTGAAAACAACAGTTTTCAGAATATGAAACAAGTTTAGTACTAGTCTCTGAACAATGGTATAAGTAAATTCTGATGATGAGACAAAAATCTTATTTGCTTTGAATTATCTCGAAAAAAATCAGGACAAATATTTTTCTATGATAAAGGCTTTCCTCCCATACCCAGGTTCACTTTAAATGGTTCCTTCCCTAAACTTAAAATTATAAGTGCCCAGTAATTATTTAGAAGAAACTCAGTGGTTTAATAGAGCTGCCCTTAAAAGGTTAGAAATTCTGGACTCTAGTAAGATATTCACTTGCATTTGGCTATTTAGTTCAAACAGAAGTCTTGGTTCTCTTTGTAGGTTGCCTAATGAGCAGACTAATCCCAATAAATATAGCTTAGTCTCAGTTCACAAATATATACATACCTAAAAGAAGGTTCTTGGTAGGAGGGTTGTTTGAAGAAAGAACGCATGAGTCACTGTGACTCTTGGCAACTGTCCTAATTTGAGGCCGCAATTCAGAACTGTTGAGAAGGGACATCTGCTTCTGTGGGGCTTTGCCTTTCAGAGTCATAGACTCTAAACTCTGTCCTGAATTAAGATGGTGCCGTAGTCCAAAGAAAGAGTCCTTTATTGTATCAGAGTTCTCTGCAAAGTACAAGTGGTCCTTTCCCCTGTTTTAAAATAAAGGAGAACTTCAACAGTATATTATCCATTATGGTAACATTCCACTTTGTCAGAGAAAGAAAGTGGATCAGTGGTATATAGCAGTGTAGCTCAGGCTTTGTAAATATGTTTTTCATTTCCCAAATTAAATAAATAATAGATGTTTTACCTATCATTGTATGGTTTGGCTAAAGTGAGACAATGAAATAAAGAGCTCAGTGCTGAGTCTGACACAAAGCAAACGTCTGATAATTATTTAAAATCAAAATCTGTTTCTCTTCATTCCATTTCACAAAACACTGCCTTTTCCCTCTTTCCCTTCATGTACACCTATCATGGCATGTCTATGTGACTTAGACATACTTACTTATCTGTATATTGGCCTCCTCACTAGATTGTGAGCAATGTTCAAAAATAGGAATTGTGTCTTATCAATTTCTATGCCTAGCAACTGGTACTGGACCGGAAACATATTGAGTACTTAATACTTATTTGCTGAATGAATGACTACCTTTAACCTTCTACACAACCACAAATGAAAGACCGAAATTATGAGTACACTGGGAGTTAGCAGACAGTCTGACTGGTATTAGGTGTGGTAATTACCTTGGAGTGGTTGACCTACTGCTGTTGGCTGCTAACTCTTTTCCATCAATTTTGGTGGTAGGGATCCTCTGAGGCCTTGATGGAACCAGAAACTGAGTATTGCCTGCTTCAGTATATTCTCTGAATCCTTGTTCAGATAAAAGCACATTTTCTGTCATGTCAGTGGTAGGAAGAGGAGTGTAGCTGTCAAAAGTTTCTGACAAAGGCTCCAGGGCAAGTGAGACCTGAAAGGGACATGTAATGTATCAGAAGTCTTTTTTTTTTATAGCATTGATTAATTTTAAGACTCTCTAATATAAATTAATGGCCCCGTTCCTTATAGGATCTAGTTCAAATTCCTGCCTACCCCAGAAGCCTCATCTCTCACTGTGTTCCTCTCCTCCATCTCTCTCTCCTGGATATACCAATTACTTAGAGTTTTCTAAATGTACCTTATATTTCATTCCCTTATGCCTTCATGTGCAAATTTCCTCCAGCATTACTTCCTCTGTGAAAACTTCTTTGTGTCCAGGCAGAGATGTTATGGCCACTCCTTTTTTCATGTTTCTACTTACTTTGTATCTATCCATTAATATAACCACTATTTATTGAACACTTAACAATAGGCCAGAAAGTGTGCTATGTTCCTCATACAGAGAAGCTGATGTGATGATATAACTGTCAGGAAAGTATATTATCCTAATTTGAAGATTAAAAAAAAAAGCAGAGGCTTAAAGGAGGTATTTGTACTTCCAGTTTATTTGTTATCCTGATCAGATTATGAATTCCTTGAAGGCATGAACTGTCTTATTCATTTTTCTGTAGACTAATCAGTGTAAGTATACACTTAGTGTACAAGTATGCATAATAATGACTAATGGTCTGAAAAATAAAAGAATGACATAGCACCTGTTGCATCCTTATTGCTAGCTATTTGAGAAAAATAAGGCCCTAGTTCTATGCTGGGGATGAGGCAGGGTGAAGAGGGAGGAACATTAAAATGAAAAGTAATTATGTGACGTTTCCTTTATCGTCCAACTCCTCTGAATTCAGGCACTCTACTAAAATGCTTTCCAGGTCTCTGAAAAGCCCAATGGAGAAAAGCCTACTGTAGGAATAAAAAATAAAACAGAGCCTAAAGCAAAACTTTAGAGAAGAAATTGAAGAATGTACTCCAAAAGAAAAGAAGAGCAGTGTGGAAAGTTCAGTTACAATGACACAGACAGCAGAAGGAATTGTTCAAGTAGCCAAAGAGAGTCACATAATGATGAATGGCCTAAGACAAAAATGAAAGATTGCAGTTAAATATTTTAAGAAGTCTCTGGGAAGGTCAATGGAATAATCTATGTGGAGAAACTGCCAAGGCATAGACTCAATAAACACACTTGAGTCTTGATGAGGAGAATTTTGTTCATGAACTAGGTAGCATAAAGTCCTTTAAATCTATTCATCATTAAGATTTTCTACAAAGACAAATGACTGGAATGCAGTGGGATAAATACTTTGTGCAGCCACTGCTATAAGAGGATCACATAAAATCCTGGCTGCCCAAATATAAGTGTCAGAAAATCGTCCCTTGCCATTCATCACTTGCCAAAAGACTGCCACTTTATTCTAGAAACAAAGGAGACACTGAGAATAAAGGCTGCGTACCTGGCCTTAACAATAACCTGCTGGCTGGCCAGAGTTTTGCTTTATCCCTAAGCAAATTTGAACTAGTCTCAAAACAACTCAAAGGCCTTTACTACCAGTGAGAAAGAAAAAGAAAGTCCAGTTACCCACCACACCCACCTTACAATCAAAATATAGGTGCTGGCCTAACTCCTGTGTTCAATTAACAAATATTTGTTGATACTAGTTCAGTGCCAGGCTCTGTGCTACCTGCCTGGGGCAAAGAGATGAATAAAACATGGAACCTGACCCAAAGGATCAGAGTATCTTTTAGGGGAATTTAAAAAGAAGTAATTTTAATATAAAATGGGGAGTTCTGGGATTATCTACTACATTTATAACATCTGATATTGGAGAGAACATATTAGTATGTCTATTTTTCAGACTTATGCTAGTCAATATAGCATTTTAAAAGACTTCAAAATTATTTAACAGTGATTAAGAAAACAGATTTTATGTAAAAATTTGAATTTCTGGCTTCTCTTGAAAAATCAGAAGATCCAGCAATGCTGGGTTTCCATCCCATTGTGGCAAAAATTAGCTGGAGTAGACTAGTGGCTTTAGTCAGGGTATGTGCTCCAGTTTGCAAAGTCCCCAGCCATGTCCCAACAAGAGGTAGAGGGACAACTTCTGTTTATCATCACATTTGATCTGCTACATTAAAAAAAAATTATTTAACACAGTAAAATGGACATTTTTGTAAATATACACTTCTATGAATTGTAATCTATGTTTAGATCCATGTAACCACCACCATAATTAAGATATGGAACACTTCCATCACCCCCCAAAAACTCCCTTTATAGTCATGCCCTCTTCTCACCTCTAACCTCTAGCAACAGTTGAATTTGATAAAATTCAATACTCATTTATGATCAAATCTCTCAGAAAACTTGAACTTTCTCAATGATAAAGGGCATCTATGAAAAACCTGCATCTAATACCATATTTAATAGTGAAAAGACCAAATGCTTTCCTCCCAAGAACAAGAACAAGGCAAGGATATCTGCCTGGTTTCATCCAAGACAAATGGATGAAAATTGTGAAAATTGTGTAATGGAACACAACTCTGCAAAAGAGAATTATTGATACATAAAGTAATATGGATGAATCTCTAAACCTGGTTTCTTTCCATTATTCTATTAATATTTCTTTTTTTCCTATTAACATTTCTTAACCTAGTTGACGAGCCAATGGGTGTTCACAGTATGGTTATTTTTATATCTTATACATCTAAGATATTCTTTTGCATATCTATCTCTATTTAATAAAAAAAAAATTAAATGAAATAAAACATGTAGTGCCTAATATGTGGTAGGCATGCATATAATAAGTGTTGCTAATGGGAATTCCCTGACGGTCGAGTGGTTAGGACTCCGTGCTCTCACTGCCAAGGGCCTGGGGTTCAATCCCTGGTCGGGGAACTAAGATCCCACAAGCAATGCGGTGTGGCCAAAAAAATAAATGTTGCTAAAAAAGTTATCAGCATGAATTCCTTCAATGTTATCTATCTCAAAATGTTTCTCCTCTTTCCCTCCTTGTTATAATTCCTCCATTCCAAAGTTTACCACTATCAGTTGTGTTCTTAATAGAAATTCATTCCCATCTAATTCTCTCCAAGACCTTACTTGCTCAATTATCCTCTTTTATTTTCAATATCTTTCTTCACTTGCTTTTCTCTTGGTCTACAAAACAAATCAGGTCTCCTATACTCTAAAAACGGCTCAGCAAACTCATTCTGTAAAGGGGCAGAGGGTAAATAATTTAGGCTTTATTGCACATTCTTCTTTTTTTAAATGACCCTTTAAACATATAAAAACCATTTTTAGTTAGAAGGCCAGATTTAGTCCACTGGGCAAAGTTTGCCAACTCCTCTTCTAAAGTAGCAACAAACTTCTCAATTCTGCTGCCCACTATCAATACTTTCCTCTCCAATTCAAGTAAATTTGGCATGTCCCTGTCATGTGCCTAAGTACCATGTTAAGTGCTTCCATATTTTTTTCATATCATTTAATCCCTACAACAATGCCGTACGGTAAAAGTTATTGTCTTCATTTTATAAAATAGGATACTGAAGCTCAGAGAGTACAAATGAACACCAGAAATGTTTTCATAACCAGTTTTTCCATGTCCAAGTCTTGTGCTATTTCCATTAGGTCACACTACATCTCCCTCTCTTTGCTGCCATTTATGTGGGAAACAGAGAGAAATCTCTAACTGTTATTTCTACTTCTTCACTGTAATTACTACTTATTTACTTATTCCATAATCTTTCAAAATCTTATCTCTGTCTCCAAGGCTCTATTAAAACAATTCTCTAAAGAACCCAATGACATTTAAATAAAAAACATACAAGTATTATTTTATCAACTGACATTTAAATAAGGGAGGAAAAAAGATGCACCACCTTAGAAAACAGTCCAGTAGTTCCTCAAGGTTAAACATACTTACCATATGACCACAATTCTACGCCTACAAAAAACTTGTATGCAAATGTTCATAGCAGCATTATTCATAAAAGTCAGAAAGTGGAAACAATCCAAATGTCCATCAACTGAAGAATGGATAAACAACATGTGCTATAATATATCCATACAATGGAATATTATTTAGCTATAATAAGGAATAAAGTACTGATTCATGCTACATGGATGAACCTTGAAAACATTATGCCAAGTGAAAGAAGCCAGATACAAAAGGTCACATATTATACTACATCATTTATTTGAAATGTCCAGAATAGGCAACATATAGAGACAGAAGGTAGATTAGTGGTTGCCAGGGGTTGGGGAAAGGTACAAAGGGGAATGACTACTAATGGGTATAGTGTTTCTTCTTGGGGTGATAAAATACTCTGGAATTAGATAATCGTGATGGTTGTACAATCTTGTGAATACACTAAAAACTACTGAACTGTATACTTTAAAAGGGTGAATTTTATGGCATATGAATTATATCTCATTTTTTATATAGGGAAAAAACCTACCTAGAATTCTACGCTCCAACTGTTTCTATTTTCCCTTGTTTATTCTTCCCCAGTCATTAATCATATGCATATATGTGGGTATAATTTTAATTCTCTTTTGTCATCAATCCAAAATAATTTTCCATGTTGCTACACAATCATAACTATATAATTTTATCTTTTATGGAAACAAAATATTCCACTAATAGATGATTTAAATATCATTGAATGAACTGTTTTCATTTTTTCAATATTAAAAGTGCATTTCCATAACCAGTCCAAAGCATATAACTTTCCTCTCTTTTTATGGTATTTCCTTAATATAAGACCCCAGGGTAAATGATATATGATAATTATTATGGCTCTTGAAACATAATGCCAAACAGTTTTTGCAGGTCTGATGCAAATCTGTACCATTATCAGAAAAGGAAGAGTAAACCAGTCCCATTTTACCATGAAGTTACCACCATAAGGTGTCACTATCTTTCAATATATTATAAATAAAAATATGATAAATAGAACATAGAAAATGTTCAGTTCTTTTACTTAGATAAATCTATTTCTGAACTTTATTCTCTTCCTTTGACAATTATGTGCTTGTGGTTTTATAATAGGTTCTTACATCTGGTAATGTTATATGTTCTTTCCTCATCTTTTTTGAACTGTTTTCTTAAATACCTGCTTAAATTTCTATACATATTTTAGAATACATTTGACAAGGTATAAATTTCTCAAGGATTTGAATATTCAGAATTCTCTAGGAAGAACTCCCAGAGTCTCCCTCAGAAAGAGACCCTTCTATGTTCTTTCCCACCATCCTGTACATATCTATAGTATATGTGTATCAATATCACACTGCGTTCTACTTGTTACTCTCTTCTATTTCCTCCTACCTGACTTTGGAAAACTAACTGAAAGGCCCATCTCTTATCTTTGTATCTTAAGTTAGTGGCACATAACAGCATATCAAAAAAATGTAGGCTGAATCAATGAATGAACAATCAACAACTGGTTATGCACTTCTAATACTGAAAAAATGAAAACAGTTTATTCAACAATATTAAAATCGTAGTCTGTTGACTCATTTAAGATACCACTTAAATGAGTCAAACAAGCCATTACTGCTTGGCACTATGTTAGAAGTTGTGGGAAAAACAAAGAAAGTAGAAAACACTGTCCTCTCTCCCAGGGAATCTAGAAACTAAAAGGAAGGGAAATTAAAGGGAAACTACAAATACAAAATTTTGGAGACTATGTAGGATTATAATTGAACAATGATTATGTAATTCATGTTATTCTAAATTTAATAAAGAGTACATTTATTAATAAATAAAGAGAAGAATGAGTGCAGTAGGAGCTGAGAAGGTCTCTTGGAACTTGAGATGGGCAGCAAAGAACTAAGAGGATATGGATAAGTGGGAAATAAGTACATGACAGTCTGGGTAAAAACATGAACAAAAGCACGAAGTGGGAATTTGCATGGTATGTGGGAGTCACGTACCTACCCATTCTACAAACAGACTCAACTATTTGTGCCCCCGAAGTTTTATTCTATGTAGCAGAGAATTATACTATTTTTACCTGGAGTTCTCCAAGTTTCTTAGATGTTGGTGAAACAATGGTAAAAAATCCATTGATGTGATGGGTTGGAGAAAGCTGGGCTAGTCCACTGATCTGAACTCTACCAACCGGAAGATGTTCAAGTTTGGTGATTACTTCCAGCACCAGCACAGCCATATCTAATCAGAAACAATTACAACACAGGCAGACATTTTTCATTTACCTTTTTTTGGAAGTGGAAAGAGGAATATACATTACAAAATTTTTTTACTTAAAAAAATCATTTTATTTTCAAATAAACTATGCACTTACCATATCATTCAGGGGGTGGGGAAGAGTGAACCCAAGATCAAAAGAACAACAAAGTTTTAGAGAAGAGCAATGACAAATACCTCGAATGGAGAAAAAAATTACATAAAAATATTTAGAATATCAAGTATTTGATAAGGAAAATACCTTTGAGAGAGTATATATATATTTTTTACATATTTGGCAAGGACTCAGACTTTAGTTTTGAAATAAAAAAGCAACAATAAAAAAATTCTCAGTTTCTAAATTCTCACCATTTCTAGTTTTGAACTGGACAAAGGGCTTCTCTTGTATAGATGCATGGGTTGGTTCCTGCCTCTCAGGAGTATTTTACTGCTTATTTCTCAATAATATCTGAAACACTGAAAGGCTGAGAGCACTTAGAACTAAAGGGAATGGAAATAAACTCCTTAACTGTATTCGTCAATTGGTTGCTTAGACTTAACCCCTTCATGGTCCTAATTTACAGCAGGAGAAATAAAATGCATGCATATGCAATCTGAGATTATTTCAGGACAGTGTAACTTCTGAACATTTTCTTACCAAAGTTGAGAAAGTGGTTCATTTTCACCCTTTGTTCAATGCTGTAGTGAAAAGAGTATTGGGTTTACAATTAGAAGATTTGTGATTGTGTTGTGGCTCCAACATTCACAAGCTACTTCTGTGTAAGCCACAGCTGTCTATAAAATAGGCATCATAATACCTATATCATGGCTGTGTGAGGCATGGGAGTATTGCAAGTAAAACACATAGCACAGTATCCTTTTATATGGCAGCTGCTTAATGCTTGTTATATGACTTTAGGCAACTTACTTAACATATCACCGTCCCTGTCTTACCTAATCATGCAAGTTCTCTGAAAATTCTATGAGCTAATAGGTATAAAAGTGCTTTGCAGACTATGAAATAACGTGCATATATAGAATAAGGGAAATGTACCAACATTTGTTGGTTATTTACTAACAGCCAGGCTCACCCATGTCTCATTTCTTTTCTTTTCTTTTTTTTTTTTTTTTTGCGGTACGCGGGCCTCTCACTGTTGTGGCCTCTCCCGTTGCGGAGCACAGGCTCCGGACGCGCAGGCTCAGCGGCCATGGCTCACGGGCCCAGCCGCTCCGTGGCATGTGGGATCTTCCCAGACCGGGGCACGAACCCGTGTCCCCTGCATCGGCAGGCAGACTCTCAACCACTGTGCCACCAGGGAAGCCCTCATTTATTTTCTTAATGAAATATCTATGTGTATCTTTTAAAAGTTCTTATCACTTTCTACCTACTATTGTAACTAAACTTCTTTGTGCATTTAGTTAGAATTAGACACCATTGTGATTAAATTTTTTGATTCATTTTTGTAATCTCCACAGTGTCTAGCACAACGTCTAGCACATGCTAAGTGTTCAATACATATTTTTTGAATAACTGAATTTTTTTTCTTTATATTTTGATGTCTTCAAAATTTTCTTCTTGAAAGAATGCAAACTTAAGGACAAGTTAATCTTTAATTCACCTCTGGCTCTCCGGTATTCTTAGCCCAACAATATTTACATGATAAATGCTTAATTTTTACTGACTTGAACTGAATTGATTTAATAAGTCTACCATCCAAAATGTGTTTATATGAAAACTTGACCTGAATAGAGAAATAACACAGTACATTTAGAATGCTTTCCTTTAACAGAAATGAAGAAATTTTAGCTCCTGGTTCCAGTAGAGGGATCCTCCCTTCTCTGAAAACCTGTACTATTAACTCACTAAATCACTCATTGGCATTTAGCATGTATTATCTTGTATCATATAAATTTTGTATGTATACCATTTTTCCTTGAGCATAATGTAAGTCCCAGAGTACAGACTACAGTTATTCCTTAAAGAAGCATGGTGTGGTGACAAGTGCATGAGTTTTGGTGTCAGAGAGAAGTGGGTTCAAATCCTAGTTTGGCCATTTGTCAACTATGTAACCTTATAGAGGATTCATTTTATTTCTCTGAACCTCAGTTTCATTGTCTATAAAACAGAGAAAATATCTATCTTGCAAGGTTATTAAGGATTAGAAATAATATGTATCAACTGGTAGCACATAGTATACTCTCAATAATGGTGGCTATTATAAAACCTCTTTGACTCCTCAATAATTAACAATGCCATAGATACTAAGTACACGATAATACCTATTGTTAACAACATAATCACATGCTTCTTATTAGGCCTACAGGTGAAACGATAAGACAAAAACATACCTGTTAGATAAGAGGTAAACTGCTTTGGACCACAGCGAATAGCATAACGTGTAGTTGTTCTCACAGCTTTTGGTTCGGTCTGCAATGTATCCCTGGGACAAAAGAGTGTTCCTTCTGATGTTTCTCCCCACCATCTCACTCGAACAAGTACACAAGCAGGAGGCTTTGTAATCTTCCATATGACTTTATTAACAGTAAGTTTCAGAAAGCAGCGTAGCTGGCCTTCAACCAGGGGTGGTAGGCTTGTAGATGGAGAAATGTCACTTAAACCTGTGGAGGAATCCAAGAATACTAAGTCAAAATTTAGTCTAAATACAGAAAACACATAATCTGCTTTTTGAATGAAAACACACAAACATTTTCATCTCTACAGAGAGAAGGCTTATTCTATTTTTTTGCGGTATGTGGGCCTCTCACTGTTGGGGCCTCTCCCGTTGCAGAGCACAGGCTCCGGACATGCAGGCTCAGTAGTTGTGGCGCACAGGCTTAGTTGCTCCATGGCATGTGGGATCTTCCCAGACAGGGGCACGAACCCGCGTCCCCTGCATCAGCAGGCAGACTCTCAACCACTGCGCCACCAGGGAAGCTCTCTATTTATTCTAATACATGAGAAGTAACTAGCAAACCAGACCATAGAATAATCTATCTGGTCACTTAAGCCACCCTAACAACTAGTTAGTATTCAGGATTTGATTCAGGTTATTTTAAGTAAAGAACATACCAACTTAAGACATGCTAATACAAACTCCTCTTTAACTGAAAGATATTAAATGAAAAATACAAATACAATGATAACAGTATACAGGTTTAAAAAAATCTATGAAGTAGTTGAAATTTTTCTTCCAAGTACTGTTGTTCTGATTATTTCAATGTCCACAGTTTTTAAGATATGTTATCTTTACCTAATTCTCTTACTTTAAAACCATCACTAAACATAAAACAGCAACAACTGTCAATCAGTTCTCAAATGAAGTCTACACTTTACAACTCAGCACTTCAAGAAAGACCACCTTAAACTGTGTCTTTTCTTCCTGCCGATATCACACAATGAGGACAGAAACTATCATCTTCAGATTATGCCATTATCTTTTAGCACAGTGCTGGGTTCATAATATTTTTGGCTTTTAGACGGATAATAAAATGTAAATGAGGCAATTCATCATGGCTTTCTATAAAGCTTTCCTTTAATGACCCTGATTGTCTTCTATTCACGGTATCTTCTAACCATGACTTAGAGGAGATTTAAGAAGCCATTCCAATATTACACACACCTTTCTATTCCTCTCACTTTTCCCTGGGGAGTGGTCATGCCTCACAAGAAAAAAATATACTGGAGTCTATCAGATCAGGAATTTATATAACTAATTCTTTGGATTTCTAAAGTGAACAGCCTCTCTGCTTTCTTTAGTGAAGAAAACCCACCATAATCTTTATGGATAACTAGTTTCAATATAAAAATTATACACAGGTGTGTACATGAGTATTACTGTATATGCATGTGGTATAATGAGGACATTCTTACGTTATTTCTATTTTGATTTTCCTCCTATCAACCAAATATGCTTGACTGGTTTGACATAAGCAGCACCAGCACTGAACACTTCCACACTTCTGTTTCATATCCTCCCTTCATTCCTGGAAGGAAAGGCATTGCCTCAAAACTGCCTTAGTTATCTTTAAACAGTTTGGATAAGGTTTATTCCCAGACTGCAACTTTAGTCCTCAATCCAATGGCTTAATGCACTATCACTACTCCTACTACCTCTTTGCCTATACTATAAAATGCAGTCACCCAGTTTTTTTGTTTTGTTTTGAGGCAGCCCTGTAGAGATTCCATTTCATTTCATGATCTGCCCTGGGTTCCCAGGGTGACTGTTCTTGCTGCAGCTCACATTTCCCTGGTCTCTTCATAAGCTTGCTTCTTTTTGAGCAGACTAACCTGATGAGGTCCTCTTGCTACACACTCTTCCATCACCTCAAATCCTTCACAGTAACCCCCCCACACTTCAACCCTACCACACTGTCACTCCCCAGTCTTTCTTCCTCTCTCCTCCCCAACTATCTTTTCCCTACTCCCACCTGTAGCCCTTCATGATTTATGACTCTCACGCTTCAGTCATTCAATTAACATTTACTAAATCCTGCTTCGTGTTAGTTCTTGGGGATTCAGTAATGTGTAAAACGTGATCCTTGCCTATTAGGATTATTGACATACTCTCCAACTTATTTTTCTTCCAGTTCTATGTGAACCTGCAAAGCTATACCTCTCCCCTCCCGTCCCCACACATTTAACTTTTATCAAAAACACCCCTAAGTCATAGGGATTTAAAGTACAGCACAGTAACTATAGTTAATGATAGTGTACTGTATATTTGAAAGTTGCTGAAGAGTAGATCTTAAAAGTTCTTTTCACAAGAATAAAAAAATGTTTGTAACTATGTATGGTGATGGATGCTAATTTTACGTGGTAATCATTTCGAAATATATACAAACATTATGTTGTACACCTGAAACTAACAATGTTATATGTCAATTATACCTCAACTTTTAAAAACTAAAAACAAAACAAAACATTCCTACAATTTTTTTGTTCCCTTCCTCTGTAAGGGTTCCCTTTTAGCCTTCACTTCGTCCCATTTATTCACCCGCTTTGCCCCCTACTACAACCCCTATATCCTTTCCATTCGCGGGAGGGCCAATTGCCCTTTTAACCTTCTGATTCCCTGGTTATTCTCCCTCCGCAATCCCTTTTTTTTTTTTTTCTTTTAACAGGCTGCTGTGGGAGGTCTCCCTAGAATGCTTCGCGGCCTGCTCCCCCAACTCCGCCCAACTACGCTTTCCTCAACCTTTGGTCGCTCATATTACCTCTCTTCTTGCGGCTACCGTCGCCCCCAGGCCCCGGGGCTTTCCGTTGTTTCATGACGACCCCCAGCTCTTCTTCACCAACTCAACTCCGGCCCCAGCACCTAAGCCGTACCCTCCCGCCATCCCCTCCCACGGCGCTGGCGTTCCCCAGCAACCGGCGCCGCTGGGCAGCTTGGGAGGCAGGAAGAAAGCGGCTCTTCCTTTAACAGCCTCTAGGAAGCCATGAGAAAGGAAGGCGCCAAGACTCCTTCCCGCCAATAGACTACAACACCCAAGTTGCTTTGCTACACTACCTCTGCGGGTTTGGACGCTGTCTCCTCCAGCTGCGCAAGCGCAAAGCGATAAGCCCGTTGAGGACTCCATTGCCCAGGGTGCATTGCCCTCAGTAACGCTTCTCTTTCCTGCGAGGGTCGTCTAGTTCTCCGCTTGGAATCTGGGGGATCAGAGACTCCGTTACCCAGCTCCCTTTGTGGAGGCTGGTGCGCACTTCCGGTGGAAGCGCTGGGGCGAGGGGGTGGAGTTTACGGAGCCGGTGGGCGGTGCTGCTGGTAGCTGGGTGCTATCCAAAGGCGACGGGGCGTCGCTAGGGGAGCGAGCTGTGTGACCGGTTGGGCCGCACTTAGCGTGGGACGAAGCTTCGGCTACTGTTCGACTGCCTGCGGCCTCCCCTTCATGTCGGCCCTCGAGAAGAGCATGCACCTCGGCCGCCTGCCCCCTCGCCCTCCTCTACCCGGCAGCGGGAGCAGTCAGAGCGGAGCCAAGATGCGAATGGGGTACGTAACCCGTACCCCTTCTCCCTAGAGGCCAGGCCCCGGCCATTGGAGAATGGTGTCTCTGGGCGTTTAGAACGGCACGTCAATGGAGCCTAAGGATAGGAGAGAATGTTGGCGGCGGCCTGGAGACGTTTAGATGAAATAGAAGGCAGATCTGGGGACTAGGGGAGGCGCCAAGTCAATGGAAATTGGAGGATAAATAGTATTGGAGGGAGAAGGGAATGAGGCAAAGATTGAGGAAGCTGAGAGGATAGTTTAAGACATGTAGGAGGCACCTCCAGAGAAGGGGTGGAGGAGGTTTGAGAAAAGGGAGAAGAGCGGTGACAAAGGTGGAGGGGAAATCTGCCAGGGATGGTTGAGGGAAATGGGAAACGATGGAAAGAAAAGTTGAGGGGAATTAGGAGAAGAACTTGGAAAAGATTTAGGAGGAGAAAATCTTTATCTAATTTCTCAGAGAACTAGATAATAGAAAACAGCTGGGGGAAACAGCGAACACCTGAGGCAGGGTTGGAGCGGAAAAGACAACCAGGGCGCAGAAGGTTCTAGAGAGAGTTCCTAGGGGTGTAAGAGGCAGATTCTGGGAGTGAGGGAGTGACTTAGAGATTAAGTCTCTTAAGGGGTACTGAGAAAGTGTGGAGAACAGGCCTAAGGAAAGATGGAGAACACAGCCAAGAAGACAGTTAGGGGTGATAGGAATGTGCTGAGAAGTGAGGGTAGGGAATAAGGGGAGGAGTGAGGAGGGAGAGGGCTGAGGGGCTTAGAGAGTAACCATGGGCTCCAGAGATTGAGAAATGACTAGGAATAGGGTCTAGTGAATGGCGTGCTGCAGAAGTAAGGCCTGGGAAGCTTAAAGAGGAAGATTTGGGAAATTGATTTTTGCTGGGCAAATAGGTCTGGCAGAAGCTATGTACTGATCTGATAAGATTCAATTAATGAAACACTGAGAGGAGCCACTTAAAATGTTTTGAGGGAAACCATCGTTTACTGGAATGGGAGGAGCTGTGTTGGCTTTGGGAATTTAGGTTGCCGAATGGCTTCGGCCGGGTTGGGGGATACTAAGGTGTAGGAGAGAGAGTGTAATGAGCTGAACCTGGGAGAAGTAGAAGGCAGAGGTAATTGAACAGGCAGTTGGTTTTGAGGGGTATTTGTAGTATCAGATAGGATTCTGGAGACTAGTGACTGAAAAGAGAAAAGGGGTAGGAAAAGTACTTAGGTATGTGGTAGTCAGGAGTGTGTGTTTGGGATTCTAGAGATGGGTTGGTAGACATTCTTGGAATAAGGACTAGAGAAGAAAAACCTTAGGTTCTGAAGATTAATATGTACAAAAACTGATCGAAAAGGAGATTTAGATGGGAGATACAATACTGTGAAAGCATGTCCTAGCAATGAAGAGAAAGGAGAATCCTGTAAATTAAAACAGTGGAGTAGAGGGGTGGTGAGAATGGTTGGCAAAACTGGGGAAGGAAACTAAGAATTGAAGTGGAAACCTGACTATGAGACACAGTAGAAAACTGAGAAAACCTTGACAAGTGAAGATAGGTCGATGGATGCACAATACAATGAGGTGGTAGAAGCCTACCTGTAAGGTAAAATGAAGATCGTTTTGGCTTTGGAAGACAAAGGTAGGACTGTAACATGATTAAGGAGGATCTGGAAGCTGATCCATAGGAGATTATTTGGGAAAATTAACCTGGACTATAAAATTAATGTAACGTTTATTGTTCATATGTATCTTAGTTGCTACCTTTCTTAAACTAAACTTTGATCTTTCAGTATTCCAGCACTCTTCTCTAAAATATATATAAAAATACTAGCTTTTTAATAACCACATATCCTTCAGATAAGTTAGAGCTTAGCTTCTCACTTTATCAAAAGTTTTCTGAAGATGAAGAACTGAAGAAAAATACTAAGAAAAAGTAAAATCAACTGATTAGATTATTAGTAACTTAACCTCTTTAAATAGATGCTTTCGTCCTCCTAATTTAGGTTAACTGCTTATCCTGGAAGATAAAGTTCTTTAGAAAAACGCTTCTTTATAGTACTGTGAAGAAAGAAGCGTATATTGGTGAATTTTATGTGGTCCTCAAGTAGCTTATTTTCCTGTATTTTTATTTCCTATTTCCTTATTGGAACATAGGCATGCCTCATGTAAGCCTAATGTTAATGATAATGTAGACTGTCTCCTCTTCTAGAATCATAAAGCTGGAAGAGAGTCTCTGAGACCTATTGTGTTTTTTCGATTCATAGTTGTTATCATTGGCAATACTTAATGTGAGTTGTGTGTCTTATTCCTTTGCAAATACTCTAGGATTCAGTCTTCCTTTTTCCTCAGTCAGACCTGGTTTATGAAGTCTCACGTCTACCAATTTCAAATCATCCTTCTTTATTTCTAACTTCTTCTCTCTTGCTTTTTTTTTTACTCTTTCCATCTTTTCCACTCCCCAGTCCATCTCTTACTCTCAGGTTGGACCTGTTCCTTATATGACTTACTCTTTCACCTATTTTTCATATTCTCTTGCCTTCAGTTTCAGTAAACCTTATTTAGATATGTTTGCATATTCAGGGTGGTTTTGAGTTTTTGGTTTTTCCTGAGTTTCCATAGTTTTGTTTTTCCAAATGGATTTAGTAATTCCAGAGTATTGCTGGATAAAGCAATAATAACAATTACCTTTTTCTTCTTTTTTTTTTAAGTGAGTACTATGTGCCAGGCATTGTGATAGTAGCTTTATGTATGTTATTTCTCAGGTAAGGCCTGAAATCCTGGTTTTATTGTTCCTTGATAGATGCCAGTAGATGATACCCAAAACAGTGGTTTTGAACTTTTTAATTAAAGATTTTGGAGCTCTGATTTTAGAGCCCTACTTGCAACTGGTATTAGTCTGTTAGGGTTGCCATAACAAAAATACCATATTTTTTTTCTTAAGAGTGCTAGAGGCTGACCAAGATCAAGGCACCAGCAGATTCCGTGTCTGGTGAGGACCACTTCTTAGTTCATAGATGGCAGTCTTCTCGCTGTGTCCGTACATGTGGCAAGGAAGAAGAGAGCTCTGTGGGGTCTCTTTTATAAGGGTACTAATCATATTTATGAAGGCTACACCCTCATGACCTTATCACCTCCCAAAGGCTCCACCTTCAAATACTGTAGAGGTTATTGGAGATTAGGATTTAAAGTGAATTTTGGGGGGCACAGAATTTCAGTCTATAACACCTGGTATGCTTGAGGGTGTTTTTATTTTATTTATGTATATATATTTTAATTTAATTTAATTTATTTTTTTATACAACAGGTTCTTATTAGTCATCAATTTTATAAACATCAGTGTATACATGTCAATCCTAATCGCCCAATTCATCATACCACTATCCCCACCTGCCTCTGGCTTTCCCTCCTTGATTTCCATACGTTTGTTCTCTACATCTGTGTCTCAACTTCTGCCCTGCAAACCAGTTCATCTGTACCATTTTTCTAGGTTCCACATAAATGCGTTAATATACGATATTTGTTTTTCTCTTTCTGACTTACTTCACTCTGTATGACAGTCTCTAGATCCATCCACGTCTCAGCAAATGGCCCAATTTCGTTCCTTTTTATGGCTGAGTAATATTCCATTGTATATATGTACCACATCTTCTTTATCCATTCGTCTGTTGATGGGCATTTAGGTTGCTTCCATGACCTGGCTATGGTAAATAGTGTTGCAGTGAACATTGGGGTGCATGTGTCTTTTTGAATTATGGTTTTCTCTGGGTATATGCCCAGTAGTGGGATTGCTGGATCATATGGTAATTCTATTTTTAGCTTTTTAAGGAACCTCCATACTGTTCTCCATAGTGGCTGTATCAATTTACATTGCCACCAACAGTGCAAGAGGGTTCCCTTTTCTCCACACCCTCTCCAGCATTTGTTGTTTGTAGATTTTCTGATGATGCCCATTCTAACTGGTGTGAGCTGATACCTCGTTGTAGTTTTGATATGCATTTCTCTAATAATTAGTTATGTTGAGCAGCTTTTCATGTGCTTCTTGGCCATCTGTATGTCTTCTTTGGAGAAATGTCTATTTAGGTCTTCTGCCCATTTTTGGATTGGGTTGTTTGTTTCTTTAATATTGAGCTGCATGAGCTGTTTACATATTTTGGAGATTAATCCTTTGTCCATTGACTCGTTTGCAAATATTTCCTCCCATTCTGTGGGTTGTCTTTTTGTCTTGTTTATGGTTTCCTTTGCTGTGCAAAAGCTTTGAAGTTTCATTAGGTCCCACTTGTATATTTTTGTTGAGGGTGTTTTTAAAATCACTACTTTAGTACATTCCATTACCATTTGAGAGACTATAAGTTATTAAAATCATTTGACCATTTTTCAACATGTTTTTGGTTCATGAATAGTACTCTGTTTCTATAATTATCTCTTACATTTTTATAGTGCTTTAACTGACATATATTAGTGCTTTTTTGTATTATTCCATGAGGTAAGTTAGGGCAAGGGTTAATATTTTCTTTTAATGAGGAAACTCAAATGTTCATTGACTTACCTAGGATCACAGAATCATGAAGTGGCAGAAACAAGACTTCAGAAACCCAGACTTTAGATTTGTAGTCCGTTGTTCTTGTTATTCCTTGGTGCAAAGAGACTGGTGTTTGAAGTGATAATGATCTGAGTTTGAAGGTTAGCTTGAGTATTTATTTTAGTTAAGTCATTTAACCTCTCATAGTCTGCTTCTTATCTCTAAAACTGGGATACTTCTGCTTACCTTAGAGGGCTGTGAGAATGAGATAATATGTGAAAAGCAGTTATGCCTCCTGACACATAAGCTCTTAAGGAATGATAACTAGTAAATTATTATATGTTGAGAACAATGAGAAAGGCTAATTCTTTATGAAGTAGAAGCACTCCTTTCAGTATCTTATAATGTCAACTCTTTCCCCTCAAGCTGTGTATTTATTCATATCTGATCAGATAGTTTTTCATTCAACTTCTTAAGTTTATTACGGATATCAGGCCTCTTAGGAAGGCTTTAAGGGGCTGTTCACACAGATGGAGAAATAAAGGGCAAAGTGGAGTGATTTGCTCAAGGTCACATATTAAGTTACTAAAAGAATGAAATCTTCGTGTATCTGTTTACGTTGATTATCAATTTCAAAAAAATTAAGTTATAGGGCTTCCCTGGTGGTGCAGTGGTTGAGAGTCCGTCTGCTGATGCAGGGGACACAGGTTCGTGCCCCGGTCTGAGAAGATCCCACATGCTGTGGAGTGGCTGGGCCCGTGAGCCATGGCCGCTGAGCCTGCGTGTCCGGAACCTGTGCCCTGCAACGGGAGAGGCCACAGCGGTGAGAGACCCGCGTAACACACACACACACACACACACACACACACACACACACAAAATTAAGTTATAATTCACATATCATAGAATTCACCCTTTCAGAGTATACAGTTCAGTGATTTCTAGTATGTTCAAGGTTGTACAATCATCAGCACTAATTCCAGAACATTTTCATCATCCCGTAAGGAAACTACTTACCTGTTAGCAGTTACTCCCCCTTCCCCCAGCCCCTGGCAGCCATTAATCTATTTTCTGTCTCTGTGGATTTGCCTATTCTGGAGATATGTAAATAAAACCATATAGTATGTGGCCTTTTGTGACTGGCTTCTTTCACTTAGCATAATGTTTTCAAGTTTCATCTATGTTTTAGCATATATAAGTACTTCATTCATTTTTTTTTTTTTTTGGCTGAATTCCATTGTATAGGTATACCACAGTTTAATCATTTATCAGTTGCTGGACACTTGGGTTGTTTCCAGTGTTTTTCTGTTATGAATAATGCTGCTGTGAATATTCAGATGCAGAGCTCTATGTGGAAATAATGTTTGCATTTCCTTGGATAATTACCTAAGAAAGGAATTGCTGGGCCATATGGTAAGTTATGTTTAACTTTTTAAGAAACTGCCAAATTGTTTTCTGGAGTGGCTCTTTGAAGCTTTTTATGTATCAGGGATATTTTTTTCCTTATAAGTGTTAAAAATATTTTTCCAAGTTGCCTTTTTACTTTGCTTATGATATTTTTTGCCATGTAAAAAAGTTGTTTTTAAATTTTAATGTACTCAGATCTATCTAGCAAAATCCATTGCTTCTGGATTTTGGATTGCAGAAAGACATTTCCTTCTCCCAGCTTGTAAAACGATTCATATATTTTTTCCCCTAGGACCTGTATGCTTTCTTTTCTTGCATCCATCTTGTTTATCTTGATGTGCAAAGTGAGGAACAGATCTAATTTTATCTTTATCCATATGCTATCCAGTTGTTGTAACACACTTTATTAAAAAGTCCTTTTCCCATTATGTGAATTTCTCGTCTATAAAAATTAGTCCTTTTCCCCACTAGTTAAAATGACATTTTTATCATACACCAAATTTCTACATAGATTTGGGTCTGTTTATGAATTTTCTTTCCTTTCCCTCGGCCTGTTTATTTATGTGCCATCACTATGCTTTAAATTGGAGAGGCATTATTATGTTTTAGTAAATGGTAGAGGTAGCTTCCCGTTCATTCTTTTTCAGGGTTTTCCTGGCTCCTCTTACTTGTTTATTTTTACAGATAAACTTTCTAATCAACTAGACTAGTGCCTAATAGTGTTTTTTTGGGCATTATATTAAATATGTAAATTAACTTAGAATAAACATTTTTATGATGTTGCGTCTTCCCTGAAGAAATATGTTTTTCAATTTGTATAAATCCCTTTTGAAGGAAAACTATTTCAGATCCCAAGTACTAACGTGTTATATTTATTGTTCTACATTATATTATGTAATGTAAACATAATGTTTAACATTAAATATGTACAAAATAAAACTAGGGATAAATTCCTGTGTATAAGAGTAAATTCCATATTACTCTTATATAATTATAAAACTCAATAGGTTTACTATTTAAATACAACTAAACCTACAAAATTCCTCAAATTCAGATTAACAATATTACATTAATGTGAAATAATCTAATTTTCTGTTAATAGCTTGTGATTTAAACGGAAATATTATTTATTGAAATAAGTAATATTTTTTATAAATAAGTTCAGAGTTGATTCAGTTATTCATCTGTATCAATCATGACCCAGGCTTTTTGTATCCTTTCTTTTTCCATCCTTAGAAATGTTGGCTTTTCCTCCTCTTGCTTGTCACCTTAGTTGCAGGATGGCTGCTGCAACTCCACTTGCAGATAAAAAGGAAGGAACAAGGGCAAAGACCTTTTCCTAACTTAGCTTGTCCCTGTTTTTTTTTCCTAGAATGGGAAACTCCGCAGCAGGTTTTTCCCTTAAATCTCTTGGTCCAGAACTGGTTCACATGTACATCCTAAAACCAATCACTGGCAGTAGGGAATGGGATTACTATGACTGGTTTAGACCAATTCTGATTTATTCCTTTGGGCTGGAGGAAAGATAACAAAAGATCTCTACTAGCTACCGAAACAATTTGGAATTCTGTTAGGGAATACAGAGTGGTGGGAAGTGGGAAAGGAGGGTCTGGAGTAGAGAGTAAACAGCATCTGTTTGGAGTCCTGACATTAACAAGTGGGGGAGACTAATCTGACTTCAAATTCCCTACTGTTTTCATTGCTGCACAGGTATAGGAAGTGATTTCTTTCTTTCCTTCTCCCCACCACTTCCTCTTTATGCCAGGTTTGAGCCGCTTGACCTGAGCACTTCTGAGTGAATGTCCGTTTTTCCATTTTGCTAGACTTACTGCCAGCAAATCTCCTTCTCCAAAATTGGGTAATTGGAATTTTTTTTAACCTAATGAGCCTTTCTTGTCATGTTACTTGATGTCAGATTTGAGGAAATGCCTCTGGTTAGTTAGGAAAAACTTTTTCCTTCATGATGTGAAATAGTTTCTTGTAGAGAAGAAAGTTTTAAGTAATAGCACTATTAAGAGGATGGTCCACTTATATACCACACTTAGTACTTCAAATACAGTATTGACAACCAGTCCCAAGCACATACTACCAATATAGTTGACGCTTGAACAACAGGGAGTTAGGGGTGCCCACTCTCCCCACAGTGGAAAATCCAGGTATAACTTACAGTTGACCCTCCATATACCATGGTTCAATGTCTGTGGATTCAACCAACCTCCAATTGTGCTGTATTTACCATTACAATTGTGTGGTATTTACTATTGAAAAAAATCCTTGTATAAATGGACCCATGCAGTTCATACTGTGTTGTTGAAGGGTCAAGTGTACTACACTACTACAATTGACGATTGGTTGAATTCATGTGTTTGAAATCTTGAACACAGAGGGCCCACGGATATGGAGGGCCAACTGTAAGTTATACACAGATTTTCAGTTGTTCAGAGGGTCTCACACACACTCTACTCCTCCTCCCATGTTGTTCAAGGGTCAACTCTATATTTTGAAGATTGAATAAGAGATTAAGTTGCAAATTCTGGTCATTCCAAACCATAGCAGAAGGCTGAAGTTGTTTACCATCAGTCCTTTTCCACCATGCCTCTGTGTGTCCTTTGCCGTGGACTTTTTCCAGGTGTAAGTGGGAATCCTATCTGCCACTAATAAGCCATGTGGCTTGGTCAAGTTTTCCTCTTCCTGGGCCTCAGAAAGAACTCTGAGGTGTAGTAGAAAGAACTCTTTGGCACCAGACATGCTTGAGTTTAAATCCAAGCTCCATTGCTATGGGAAGTGGCTCTGGGCAATGTATCTTATGTTTCTGAGCCTGTATTTCTCATTTTTAAAGAGAATATTTTTCTTGCAGAATTCAAAATCCTACTTGATACATAATAGACAGCTAATTATTCCCTTCCATAAAGTAAGATTTGGGTTAGATGATCTCTAATAGTATGATCCAGTATGTAGTTTTAGAATCTAAGTCTGCTGCTTTAATAAGATGCCCTTATCAACAGTAATGAACATACCAAACTATCATGACCTCAGATAGCCGTTTGGTTGCCTTCTTTCCATTCTTTCCATCCTCTTCAGTGTTGCTAATGAGGACTTTTTTTTTTTTAATCAGTGGTGCCTTGATTTAAATAGCTGGCTGCAATTAAACTTCAGTATTTTGTCTCCACTACAAGACTCCTAAACTGGAGAATTTGTGACATCAGTGACTAGGACTGCTACTGTGCAGCTCATGACTCATTAATAACTCTCCTATCAGACTTAAGCAGCTTAGTAGATGTTGAAGTATATTATGTCTTTGGATTTGAGACATTCACTTAAAAACATACAACTTATATTTCCTATTCTTCGTTCTCTAAGTAGGCAGGGAAAATTTTTCTTCCCTCCTTTCATCCTTCCCCTCCCTTATTTCCTTAGCAGTTGATATATAGCAGTCATATAATTTTGTTGGTTTTGGTTATTATCGCCTAGTAGGCATCATCACATAGTAGTCAATGAGTACATCCTCTATGCCCCCATAACCTTCTGTAGATATAACACTTATCCCTCTAACTATAATTATTAGTTGACTGTCTACTTCTCAAGACTGTGAGCTTCTTAAGGGTAGGAATAGTGTCTTAGTTTCCCTGGTGTCTAACATGCTGACTACTTAAATGCTAACTGAACGAGCAACCGAAATCCTAGACCTATTTAGCCTCATTCTATAAGGAAAATCTTACTTCCTTACCAGTTCCATTAAGATGGCGTAACTAAAGCTATACTCCCTTTCTTCTGAAAGCTGTTTTTCACTTCATAAAATAATACAATTCATACTTTATTTCAACATCAACACTTAGGTAGAATGTGTTGTGAGTGTTTACAAATACATTGTCCAATTTGAGATTTAAAATATTCATATGGTTGAAACTCACACGTGGATTTAGTCTCTTGTATGTGAAGATTCATGCCTGTTGCTTAGTTTTACTTTATTAAAATTTGACAATCCATATCTTCCTCTCTCGTTCCCCAAACCTGAAAGCAAGTCCATTACTATAAGAGAGCAAATGTCAATTAGTAATTATTTTCGGCCCAGCTGCATTTTATAGGATTGGGTTTTTCTGCCCTTACTCAATTTCTCTCTAAGAGAGAAGCCTATTTTCCAATGAGGCTGTATCTACACACTGGTGACTCCAGCAAGTGTAGGGATGAGAGCAAGAAGTCTACTGTTAAAAGTAGCATTAAAAGTTCTCCATAGTCATGTCCCAGGCAATGTCAATTTTCTAAATGTTTCTTGTACTTACCAACTGCCAGGTTTATTTTACTTTCGAGGCCTCCCATATCACTTTTTCAAGTCATTCCCATCCTCAAATCCTTGAAGCTCTTTCAGACTATTCTAGATCATTCATTTGCTCTGTCCCTCCTCTGAGCATCTATAGCACTTTCTGTCATTTCTTCTTATTTGCTAATTGTTGTGCGTTACTACTTGGTATTGTGTTTTTTAATTGCTATGTCAAATTTATTATGGTAATTTTATGGTAATTTAAATGGGTAATTACCATAAACATTATCATAATTTATATTTCATGTTTTTATTTTGTTTTTGTGTTTTTGTTTTTTTTAGTTTCCTCTATAAAATTGGAGGTCCCAGAGTACAGGAGCCTTTGTTTTTATTTCTTTGTGTATTCTACAGTAGCACAGTTTAAAAAAATGTTCTCATAAGGTTTGATTTAATAGACATGTGGCACACAACATTCATATAAAATGAGATCCTGAAGCTTTTCCTGATTATCCAGCCTGAACTGATCTTTCCATTTTCTCTCCTTTTGTAGCACCTATCATTTATACCAGGGCTTGGCAAACTTTTTCTGTAAGTATTTTATGCTTTGCAGGCCATAGTTTTTGTGGCAACTACTCAGTTCTGCCCTTGTAAGGTGAAAGCAACCATAGACAATACGTAAATGAATGTAATTGTATTCCAACTACATTTTTTTTGGTGTCACTGAAATTTGAATTTTATGTAATTTTCTCATGTCTTCAAATACTCCTCTCTTTGTATTTCCCCTCCACAACCTTTAAAAATATAAAGACCATTTGCAGCTCATGAGCCACACAAAAACAGGGGGTGTGGGTGGCTGGATTTGCACACAGGCCAACCGCATAGTTGCCATAGTTTGCCAACCCCATGTCAGTATGATTAGCTCTGTACTTCTGTTGTCTTTTAGTAGAAAGAATAGGTTTTAAATCAGCAAACTAGAATTCTCTTCCGGGCTTTATTACATACTGCTTATAAGCTTGACTATTATTAAAATGTGGGTAATACTAACTTCACAGTTTTGTTTTTGAGGAGAAAGATATACATATGTGGAATTATTATTTAAATAGTAAAGCTATGTAGTGGAAACTTATTTACTGTATTTCATAAATTCTAAGATACATTTCTTTTCATATTTGAAACGATAGTTTCTTAATAATTGCTCTTGGTCAGGTAAGCTGTAACGTGGTTCTCATTGGCTGTACATGAGTGAACACCAAGACCAGTATCAAAACTTACTAAATAGGTGTTGGCAGCTTGGAAGAAAATCCTGGAGACAAAAGTGGAGCACTCTTTTAATCACTAAGAGCTGAATGGCTGTGAGGTGGGGCGGGTGTTCAATCAGATGAGTTAAGCAATATTCCTAAAGTGAGAGTCAAAAGTAAGATAGGTCTTTCTACATAATAGTAAAGTCAGCATGTGAGCTGGTGTTTAGTTTAGTTTTGTTTTTTAGTTATTGAAGTACAGTTGATTTACAATGTGTTAATTTCTGCTGTACAGCAAAGTGATTCAGTTATACATAATACATATATATATTCTTTTTTAAAAATTTATTTACTTTTGACTGCATTGGGTCTTCATTGCTGCGCGCGGGCTTTCTCTAGTTGCGGTGAGCGGGGGCTACTCTTCGTTGCAGTGCGCGGGCTTCTCATTGCGGTGGCTTCTCTTATTGCGGAGCACGGGCTCTAGAGCGCAGGCTCAGTAGTTGTGGCGCACAGGCTTAGTTTCTCCGCAGCATGTGGGATCTTCCCAGACCAGGACTCGAACCTGTGTCCCCTGCATTGGCAGGTGGATTCTTAACCACTGTGCCACCAGGGAAGTCCCCAGAAGTGAAATTTTAAAACTGTGATTATTAACAGTATATTTCTATCCTTCTATGATTCCATATTTATATCCCTCTATCTTTATCCTACTAAGAAAATATAGCCCAGGTTGTTGTGAGGATTAAATTTAGATAATGCTTATAAAGTGCCCAGCATAAATACATGTGTGTCTGGTTTGTTTCATTTAATTCTTCTCATCCTTTTAATTAAACCAGCTTTTCCTTAAGCATAAGAACCATGGTTCAGGCTATATTAATATCACTTTATTTTATTATTTTTTTAAATAAATAAATTTATTTATTTATTTTTGGCCGCATTGGGCCTTCATTGCTGCACGCAGCCTTTCTTTAGTTGTGGCGAGCGGTGGCTACTCTTCATTGTGGTGCGCCGGCTTCTCATGGCCGTGGCTTCTCGTTGCAGAGCACAGGCTTTAGGCACGCAGCCTTCAGTAGTTGTGGCTCACGGGCTCTAGAGCACAGGCTCAGTAGTCATGGCACATGGGTTTAGTTGCTCCGCAACATGTGGGATCTTCCTGGACCAGGGCTCAAACCCATGTCCCCTGCATTGGCAGGCGGATTCTTAACCACTGTGCCACTAGGGAAGCCCAATATCACTTTCAATTCAGTTTTCTGTGTTAATCACCTGAACTACATCATTATTATTAGCTGAATTTCATCACAAATAGCATTTTAGTGTATTATGGCTAAATAGACTTGGGAATGGAGCTTCCCAGAGAATCTACCAATATTTCATTATACTGTTAATCAGGGGAAATGTACTTCAGTTTTTCCAACAACCTACTTTACAAACCTTTGGAATATAAACCCCTTTTTTTTTTTTTTTTTTGCGGTATGCGGGCCTCTCACTGTTGTGGCCTCTCCCGTTGCGGAGCACAGGCTCTGGACGCGCAGGCTCAGCGGCCATGGCTCACGGGCCCAGCTGCTCCGCGGCATGAGGGATCTTCCGGGACCGGGGCACGAACCTGTGTCCCCTGCATCGGCAGGCAGACTCTCAACCACTGCGCCACCAGGGAAGCCCTAAACCCATTTTTAAGTTGGAGAATATGCTGACTTTTTTTTTTCACTGAATATTGGGAAATTGTATTCTTTACTGGTAATTAGAGGATTTGTACTTTTGCCTCTTCCCTATCCAGGTCATTGTTTAATAAAAATAGCACTTCAAATTTTTATAGTATTTGGTTTAATAAAATCTTCATACCAGACATAATCTTTGTGAATCTTCTCTGACCTGGTTCCCTGCCCATAAGTGTCCTGAGCAAGATTGAATGTCCCATCTGTGAGCTCTCATGGTACGCTAGGCTTATTTCTGTCATAGCTATAGTATACAGTGACTGTTTACTTCCTATTTCCCTCCAGACATGAGCTCTTTGGGGGAATTTCGGGCCTGCTGATTTCCCTAGTGTCTAGCAAGTATATCAGGGCCTACAATACAGGGCATAGTCAAATGTCTGTTTAATTGGAATTAAGTTACCTGTTTATATATAAGCAAGTTGTGACTGGAAAGAATCTCTCAAATAATTGCCCTAAAGATATTTGCTTTTTGTCTTTTTTCCTGGATCATTATGGCATTCAGGTGAGTCTGGGGAAGGTGTTATGTGGCCATTGGTTCTGAAATATACTTCATTAGGATTTTCTGTATGGATTTTATTGGCTTTTAAACTCTGACCTCAAACCTGCTTGCTTTCTTCCTATTGTGATATGTCTAAGCAGTATAGTAACTTACACGCGTTCTGATGACTGAATATCGCCACACACATTAAGAGAGTGAACAGCTCCATTTGGTCCTTGCAAAATATCAAAAAGCCTTGTATTCTATGTGCTTTTTTGCTTTCATTCCTGATGTCTCACTGGTTGTATTTTTGTTTGAGGCCAGATCATTTTAGTAGAATGGTCATTATATCCTTTTTTCTATTTACTTTTAGAGTTTTGGAAAAAGAAGTTACTAATTATGCTGTTCTGATGTTAGGTGAATGGTAGAAATAAATTTTAGAAAATTTTCTAACTTGAGTAAAGCAGAATTCTTTATTATCAGAGGTATAAGATTACAGTTGTTCTTGTGCTGCAGCAGTCTGTCCACATCCATTTAAAACAAAGCATGGGGATATAGTAATAAAACAATCATGTGCCTCTTATGGAGCTGATATTCTCATGGGGAGAGGCCAACAATAAAGTAAAAGCATAGAGAATATGGTGTCCACTACAGATTTTAAAAATTTGGTAACCACACACCTAGATATTTAAACATGCTCCTTTGTCATGGATGTTATTTTGAGGGAAAAGTTTGAGAGATACTAAGCTTAAACCTAACTCCAAAATAATGATGGCTTAACACTCACCATCCTCCCAATCTTTGCCAATGCTCACTTCTGTTCACCCTTATTCTCTTGTATTATCTTGAATAAAATAAAATTCCAAGAAAAATAAAAATAAAAAAATAAAACAAAGTATGTTTTTGTGTGATCTGACTCAGCAGGTTCGAAGTTCCCATAAACTAAGTATCTTATCTGAAAATGGTTGTAAGTGAGGTTAGGTTTCATTCATTTGCTTGAAACTACATTGTATGTTGGGCCAATGTCTAATGCAGGACTGTGTGAAATGCCACTGTTTCCATTTTTGGATTCCATGATGCCCAATTAACATTAACACTCTCATCAATGGCCAACAGAGAAAAGTATTAGGGATAGGATGTAGGATTTTCAAGCACATGGTAAATCAGTATATAGTAAGCTGG
The DNA here is from genome assembly GCF_949774975.1 of Lagenorhynchus albirostris. Lineage (NCBI taxonomy): Eukaryota > Metazoa > Chordata > Mammalia > Artiodactyla > Delphinidae > Lagenorhynchus > Lagenorhynchus albirostris. Next base: position 51,736,688 of record NC_083103.1, read on the forward strand.
AACTCTTTTAAAAGGTCTCCTCTGTTCTTTCTTTGTGAATGACATCAGAAAAACTTGAGAATTGTCTTTGATTCTTCCTTTCCACTCCGCCCTTCTGTTTTCTCCCATCATTTTCATTATAGTTGTAAACCTTGACTTTCTTCTTAGTCTCCATGGTACTTCGGCTTGCTGTAAGGGTCCTCAACCAATCATTTTCCCTACAGCAGGAACTAATCCTCTTTCACCTCTTCCTGGGGATTTCTGGGTGCTCATTCTTAGCTTTGATGATTTAAAGAATGGAGAGAGAACCTAGTATTATTTTGAGGGTAGTATTGAAAACTGATAAGGAAGTGATCCTAAGAATAAGACTAGCTGATCTGCTTTCTATGCTGTTGGATGAGTTATTGATATTTAACCTCCCTTGGCTTTACTTTTCTCATTTGCAAAAGAGGAATAATAGTAGCTACCCTAGAGAGTTGTTGTTGAAATTAATTCATTAATTCATCTCCATTTTCTCCCCAAACCCCATGAAATTAAAGTAATTTGGAAAAAGGAATATGATCAAAGGACAAAGAAGAGGAGGGAAGATAAGATACCAAGATTTAGGAAGGTAGCAAGTTGAAGAATGTTAACTCACTAACAGAGAAGAGCAAACTGAAAACTACCCACAGAAGGAGAAAGTGCAGACTAATCCATATCACAACCCCATAAATGCTCAGGAATTATAGGTGCTAGGTACCTCTGAAAGGACTCTAAAAACAGGAGGATTGATTGACTCTATTAGACTCCCAGATCTTTTCCTTTCCCTCAATTTATTGAAAATAAATTTCTCAATAATGGGAGACAGGTTAACTTTTGGAGGAATTGAACCGGATGGCTCTGGACTCAGTAGGCTTATGCAGGCAAAGATAAAGCAACTGGATGAAACAGGTATTAAGTGAAGGTACATGTTGTGTCTTCTAAATATGTTCATGGCTTTCTCCTTTACCTCCCTCAGGTATTTGCTTAAAGATGCCTTTCCTGATCACTGATTTAAAATTACATTCCTTCCCAACCTGGTATTCATTGTCCCCCTTCCTGGCTTTACGTGGCGCTTATTGCTACCTTGAAAATTTTTGATATGTCTCCTTCTACTGAGTGTTAACACAAGAGTAGCGGGTTTTGTCTTTTGTTCACTTCAGTATTCCCAGTGCCTAAAATAGTATCTCATAGGTGCTCAGTGAATATCTGTTGAGTGAATGAACAAATGAGACTATTCAGTTTCTTTTCCCAAAGGCTCACAGCTAGTCTTATGTCCCCAGGCAGAAGATTGGAGGATTCCTCTCTGGAGCAATGACTGGCCTAAGAGAAAAGACACACAGATATTGATATTTGGTGGAAGAGTCCCCCATTTAAAAGGCTGGATCTCTACTTGATAACTGTACAGTGATATTCAATAGTCAACAAACCCTGCTTTTTCATAGAATCACCAGCCATCCAGGGAAATCCTCTAACACAAAAGACAGGCAAAGACAAAATGGGAAAAGGAAACAATAATGCATAGAACAAAAGAAAATACTAAAAAACGTAATATCTCTCGTCAGAGACAAGAGACAGTATGGCATCTATGAAACAAGAACAGGATGCTCTTTTACAAAAAAAGGAACCTTGTTTCAGAGAACAAAATGTAAATGTTGGGAATGAAAACATGTATAGTAGATATAAATTAAATATAAGAGAAAGTTTAAGGAATCTCCTAGGAAGAAGCTTGTTCTACATTAAGATTAAAGTTTAGAAATATGAGGGATAAAAAGGTTCTTAAAAAGAAATCTCAACAGCCATACTCCAATATAAAATAAAAATTTTTTTAAAGTGGTAAGAGATGACCAAAAAAACCCCTATAAATTAAAAAAAAAAATCTCCACAGCAGTACCTCAATTAGAAGTTGACAGAAGAATGCCCTAAAGTTTGAGAAAGAACATCTAACCTAAAATGGTTTTGGCTAATATTTGCCTACTATGTCTTTGTCCATTTTTTAAATTTTGGAACTTTTTGTCTCTTTTTAAGTAGTATATAGCTAGAATTAAAAAAAAAAATCTCATCTGAGGGTATTTCAGACCTAGAGTATTTAGTCTACCCTTGATATATTTGGATTTATTTGTACAATCTTATTTTGGGTTTTTTTGTTCGTTTTTTTTTTTTTTTGCGGTACGCGGGCCTCTCACTGTTGTGGCCTCTCCCGTTGTGGAGCACAGGCTCCGGACACACAGGCTCAGCGGCCATGGCTCACAGGCCCAGCCTCTCCGCGGCATGTGGCATCTTCCCAGACCGGGGCACGAACCCGTGTCCCCTGCATCGGCAGGCAGACTGTCACCCACTGCACCACCAGGGAAGCCCCTTATTTTGTATTTTGTTTCATCTGACCTGTGTTCCTTTTTCTCATTCCATTTTTTTTCTCTATTAGTGTACTAATGATATAATCTATTCTTTGAATGTTCCCCATCATTTTTTGGTAACAACTTTATTGAGATAGAATTCACATACCATACAACTGAGTCGTTTAGAGTGTACAGTGTTTTTTTTAAGCATATTCCCAGAGTTCTGCAACCATTACCACAATTTAGAACATGTTCAGCACCCCAAAAAGAAACTTTATAGCCATGAGCAGTTAGCCTTCACTTTCCCCCAAACCAACCAATCTGCTTTTTGTCTCTATAGATACACCTAATCTGGACATTTACAATAAATGGAATTAAACAATATATGTGCTCTTTTGTGACTGACCTTTTTTGCTTACCATAATATTTTCAAGGTTCATCTATATTGTGGCATGTTTAATATTTCATTACTTTTATTGCCGAATAATATTCCATTGTATGGATATATACCAAATCTTATTTATCCATTCAACAATTGATGGACATTTGAGTTGCTCCTACTTTTTAACTATTATGAACAATGCCGATATGAACATTCTTATACAAGTTTTTATGTAGAAATATGTTTTCATGTCTTTTGGGTATACCTAGGAGTAGAATTGCTAGATCATATGGCATCTCTCTGTTTAACCTTTTGAGGAACTATCAAACTGTTTTCCAAAGCTTCTGTACCATTTTATATTATCATCAGCAACGTATGTGGGTTCTAATTCTCTACATTCTTGCCAACACTTGTCATTGCCAGTCTTTTTGTTTATAGCCATCTTAGTGGTGTGAAGTGGTTCTTTGTATGGTTTTGATTTGCATTTCCCTAATAACTAATGATGCTGAATATCTTTTCATGTCCTTATTGACCATTTGTATACCTTGTCTGGAGGAATGTCTATTCAAATCCTTTGCTCATTAAAAAAATGGGTTGTCTTTGTATTGAGTTATGAGTTCTTTATATATTCTAGATACAAGTTCCTTATCAGATCTATGATTTGTGGGTATTTTCTCCCATTCTGTGGGTTATCTTTCATGTTTTTAATGGTGTCCTTTGTTTTTGTTTTTATTTCGGCTGTGCCGCAAGGCTTGTGGGATCCCAGTTCCCCGACCATGGATTGAACCCCGGCCTGGGCAGTGAAAGCTCCAAGTCCTAACTACTGGACTGCCAGGGAATTCCCTTTAATGGTGCCCTTTGAACCAAACATTTTTAAGTTTGATAAAGTTCAATTTATTTTTTTTCTTATGCTTTTAGTATCATATCTAAGAAGCCTTTGCCTAACCTAGGGTCATGAAGATTTATGCCTATGTTTTCTTCTTAAGAGTTTTATAGTTTTAGCTCTTACATAGAGGTCTATGATCCATTTTAAGTTTTGTTTTGTTTTGTTTTGTTGCAGTACGCGGGCCTCTCACTGTTGTGGCCTCTCCAGTTGCGGAGCACAGGCTCCGGACACACAGGCTCAGTGGCCATGGCTCACGGGCTCAGCCACTCCGTGGCATGTGGGATCTTCCTGGACTGGGGCATGAACCCGTGTCCCCTGCATCGGCAGGCGGACGCTCAACCACTGCGCCACCAGGGAAACCCTTAAGTTAATTTTTATATACGATGTGAGGAATGGGTTCAGCTTTGTTCTTTTGCATGTGGATATCCATTGTCCCAACACCATTTAATGAAAGGACTCCTCTTTCCTCCTTGCATTATCTTGGCACGCTGGTCAAAAATCAATTGACCATAAATGTATGGGTTTATTTTTTAACTCTCAATTCTATACCATTGATTTATATATTTGCCTATATACCAGGATCACACTGTATTTATTACTATAGCTTTGTAGCAAGTTTTGAAATCAGGAAGTATGAGTCTTACAACCATGTCTTTCGTTAAAATTTGTTTTGACTCTTCTGTGTCCCTTGAATTTCCATGTTAATTTTAGGATTAGCTTGTCAATTTCTGCAAGGAAGTTAGATACAATTTTGTTAGTTATTACTTTGAATCTGTGAATCAGTTTGGGGAATATTGCCATTTTAGTAATAATAACTCTTCTAATCCATGAATATGGGATGCCTTTCTATTTATGTATATCTTTTTAAATTTCAGCAATGTTATATCAGTGCTATTATAAATGGAATTGTTTTCTTAATTTCATTTTTGGATTGTTTATTTCAAGTGTATAGAAATACCATGGATTTTTGTATATTGATCTTGTATTCTGCAACTTTACTGAAATTATGTACTAGTTCTTACAGTTTTTTAATGGATAACGTAAGATTTTTGCCTTAGACATTTTAACATGCATACTTAATATATAAAAGTGCAAGTTAGGGACTTCCCTGGTGGCGCAGTGGTTAAGAATCTGCTTGTCACGTGAAAAGTTGCTCAACATCACTAATTATTGGAGAAATGCAAATCAAAACTACAATGAGGTATCACCTCACACCAGTCAGAATGGCCATCATCAAAAAATCTACGAACAATAATAAATGCTGGAGAGGGTGTGGAGAAAAGGGAACCCTGTTGCAGTGTTGGTGGGAACATAAATTGATACAGCCACTATGGAGAACAGTATGGAGGTTCCTTAAAAAACTAAAAATAGAATTACCATATGATCCAGCAATCCCACTACTGGGCATATACCCTGAGAAAACCATAATTCAAAAGGACACTTGTACCCCAGTGTTCATTGCAGCACTATTTACAATAGCCAGGACATGAAAACAGCCTAAATGTCCAACGATAGATGGATGGATAAAGAAGATGTGGTACATGTATAAAATGGAATATTAGCCATAAAAAGGAACGAAATTGGGTCATTTGTAGAGATGTGGATGGACCTAGAGTCTGTCATACAGAATGAAGTAAGCCAGAAAGAGAAAAACAAATATCGTATATTAATGCATATATATAGAATCTAGAAAAATCGTACAGATGAACCCATTTGTAGGGCAGGAATAGAGATGTAGATGTAGAGAACGGACATGTGGACACAGGGAAGGGGAGGGTGGCACGAATGGGGACATTAGGTTTGACATAAATACACTACCATGTGTAAAATAGATAGTGGGAACCTGCTGTATAGCACAGGAGGTCAGCTCGGTGCTCTGTGATGACCGGGATGCGGGGGTTGGAGGGAGGTCCAAGAGGGAGGGGATATAGGTAAAGATATAGATTCACTTCATTGTACAACAGAAACTAACACAACATTGTAAAGCAATTTTACTCCAATTAAAAAAAAAAAGAAGAATCCACCTGCCAATGCAGGGGACACAGGTTCAATCACTGGTCCAGGAAGATCCCACATGCCGTGGAGCAGCTAAGCCCATGTGCCACAACTACTGAGCCTGTGCTCTACAGCCTGCAAGACACAACTACTGTGCACGTGTGCCACAACTACTGAAGCCCGTGCGCCTAGAGCCCATGCTGCGCAATAAGGGAAGCCACTGCAATGAGAGGCCAGCTCACCGCAATGAAGAGTAACCCCCGCTCGCCGCAACTAGAGAAAGCCTGCGCGCAGCAATGAAGACCCAATGCAGCCAAAAATAAATAAATAAAAATTTAAAAAAAGTGCAAGTTGAATCAATATTTCTGCCATTCTTCTGAAATAATACAAAGACTTTAGAAATTTGTGGCAGACAAAACAATGATATCCCAAAGATGCTCTAGTCCTATCACCGGAACCTGTGACTGGATTATTTTACGTGGCAGAGGAGAATTAAGGTTGCAGATGGAATTAAGGTTGCTAATCAGCTGACTTTAAAATAGATTATCCTGGATTATTTGAGTGGGTCCCATGTAATCACGAGTGTCCTTTAAAGAAGAGGGAGGCAGAAGAGTAGGCCAAAATCTGAGAGAAATTTGAAGATGCCACATTGCTTGCTGGCTTTGAAAATGGAGGAAGAACCTGTGAGCCAGGTAATACAGGCAGCTTCTAGAAGCTGGAAATGGTATTTAAATATCTCAGTTTAGGCCCTAGAGGAACTCTTTGCTACTAGGTTGATTATTGCTATAGGCCTTTACAGTGACAGAGGTAGCATATTTTTTTTTTAACACAAAGGGAATCATGAGTTCATGTTGATATTTCCAATTCAAAATTAAGATTACAGGGTTTTTGGGAATTCCCTGGTGGTCCAGTGGTTAGAACTCTGTGCTTTCACTGCTGAGGGTGTGGGTTCAATCCCTGGTCAGGGAGCTAAGATCCTGCAAAGCGCACGGCATGGCCAAAAAAAAAAAAAAAAAAAAAATTACGGGGTTTTAAAATTCTTTGACTTTATATCATCTCTTTTCTCTTACAGTGGGAATTTTGGTTCCTCATGATATTAACCTAACTACCTACTTGCTTTATATATGTATATAAATATGCATTTATGTGATGTTCAAAATAACCAATTATAACACCAATAAAAGCTACTAACAGGGGGCTTCCCTGGTGGCGCAGTGGTTGAGAATCTGCCTGCCAATGCAGGGGACACGGGTTCAAGCCCTGGCCTGGGAAGATCCCACATGCCGCGGAGCAACTAGTCCTGTGAGCCACAACTACTGAGCCTGCACGCCTGGAGCCTGTGCTCTGCAACAGGAGAGGCCGCGATAGTGAGAGGCCCGCGCGGCGCGACGATGAAGAGTGGCCCCTGCTTGCCGCAACTAAGGAAAGCCCTCGCACAGAAACGAAGACCCAACACAGTCAAAAATAAATTTAAAAAAAAAAAAAAAAAAAGCTACTAACAGGGACTTCCCTGGTGGCTCAGTGGTTAAGACTTCTCGCTCCCAATTCAGGGGGCCCGGGTTCGGTCCCTGGTCAGGGAACTAGATCCCACGTGCATGCCACAACCAAGGAGCCAGCGAGCCGCAACTAAGGAGCCCGCAGGTGGCAACTAAGACTTGGCACAACCAAATAAATAAATTAATTAAATTTTTAAAAAAGCTAGTAACAATGTGATTACTGAATACTGTTTAAGACTTATTCAGTTGTTTTTTCCCTTAAAGTATATCCCACCAGAGATACATAGTCAAATAATTATGTTTTAAAGTCACTTGGAATAATTGTTAGTATACCATTAGGTTAATTTGTTCCCTTTTTTGTTGTTGGTGGTGATTGGTTTTTACAAACTTTTAAACATATTTGTAAAACAAAAGTAAAATTATTTACATGACTCCAAAATTGGAACTATAATAGTGTATTCAGAAAAGTATAGCATCTGTCCTTTTTCCCTCTGGTACCCTACAGATTAACTATTTTCATTATTTTTTGTTTAATCCTTCCACTTAAAAAAAAGTTTATATATTTATATCCCCTTCTTTCTTAGATAAAAGATAACATATATACCATTCTGCTTTACTTTTTTTTTTAAAATAAATTTATTTATTTATTTATTTTTGGCTGCATTAGGTCTTTGTTGCTGTGTGCGGGCTTTCTCTAGTTGAGGTGAGCGGGGGCTACTCTTCATTGCGGTGCATGGGCTTCTCATTGCAGTAGCTTCTCTTGTTGCAGAGCAGGGGCTCTAGGTGCGCGGGCTTCAGTAGTTGTGGATTGTGGACTCTAGAGCGCAGGCTCAATAGTTGTGGCGTACGGCCTTAGTTGCTCCGCGGCATGTGGGATCTTCCTGAACCAGGGCTTGAACCCGTGTCCCCTGCATTGGCAGGTGGATTCTTAACCACTATGCCACCAGGGAAGTCCCTGCATATTACTTTTTAAAATTTAATATATCCTGATCACTCCTTAACAGTATATAAGGATTTCTTATTCTTTTTTTTTTTCTGCAGCTGCATAGAACTCTATTGTGTGAATATAACACAGTTTATTCAACCAGTTTCCCTATTGATGGATGTTGGGTTCTTTTTATCGTTTTCTATTTCAGATAGTACTGAAATGAACAAATTAATGTGTACGTCATTTTGCATTTTGGGGAGTAGGGACTGATTTTAACGTAATTGTCTTTAATGTTGTGTACTTTTACCATAATATGGTAATTCTCTTAAAATCTTGTGTTTCGTTGACCATCAGGAATCTGTGATTGGTAGTTTCTACTACTACTACTATTGGTAGAGCTACTACTCTTCAAACCTTTATCCGTTCTCTAATTTCCTGTTATAACTCTGATTTGACATATGTAAAACGTATTTCTGTTTCCTGCATATCTCTTAACTTCTTCCATATTTTTCATCTTTTGTTTTTATGTTGCATTCTAGATGTATCCAGATATATCTGAACAGATGTATTAGTTTACCTTTCTCCTTAGCTGTTAAACTGATCATTTTCTTTTTAATTCTATTCTTTTCATTTTAGAAGTTGTATTTGTTTCAAGTTTCTATTTTTTAAACACATGAAACAGTTATTTTATATTCTACCATATAATTTCAATATATGAAGCCTTTATACATCTATTTCCTCACATGTTTTATGGTTTTTGACTGTGAGGTGGTCATGTACTTTGGAACTTTATCTGTGTGAGTTCTTGGTCCTGGAATGAAGGTTGATTCCTTCAGAGAGGATTTGCCTTTGTTTCTGTTGGGTTCCTGAGGTCACTGCTGGTCTGGGTTCACTTTAAATTCTCAACTTGAAACTTATTTGAATATTTAAGTGTATGAATTTAGCTAAAATCAGTTTAAGAGTTGTCTGTGGTTACAGTTTCATCAGAGAAAGACTTTTTATTTTTTTTCTCTCTTCTCCCATTCATACAATGCCAAGTTTCAAGACATGTATTTTTTTTTCTTTTAGCCCTGAGATCAGAGTAGAGAGCAGAGCATTACTATTTTACCCTTTCACTGACGATATGATCCTTTGAGATATCAGCTTTATGGGAAAAATAACTTCTACTGGCCTCTCCACCAAGGATTCCCACCTTGTGCTTTGTGTCTTGTTCTATGTGCCCCAGGAAACCCCCAAAACATCAGGTTCAGCTGGTCGGCAAATGCCATTAAGATAAAAGCCAGCTTTAATGGACTGAATGCCTGAGTTCCCATCTTCACTTAACTTTTGGCCTCAGTATTCCATATTCCTTACTTTCTTGCCAGCCTCATTTAAAAAGAAGGAATGAATATAAGACCATTTATTTATTTATTTTCTTTTGGCTGCACAGCTTGTGGGATCTTAGTTCCCTGACCAGGGATTGAACCTGGGCTACGACAGTGAAAGTGCCAAGTCCTATCCACTGGACCGCCAGGGAATTCCCTATGTATATTTAAAAAATATAATCAGTAATTTTATATAAATATGATCTTGTATATAATTATTTTTATATATTCATATATTTTTATACACACATACATATAATTTTAGCCAACATTTCCCAAGTTGGATCTACCAAGGCGCCTAGTTATCGATGATGGAAACAGCCCCTGACAAAATTTCTATACCAGAGAAAGCTGTCAGTCAAGTGTAAAAATGGGTAACAGCATTTCCTGACATGCAGAGTTTCAAAATTAATCCCTCTTTCTCAGAAAGCTAATGGAGGATGTGTTCCATCAAATGAGAGAGTGTATCAGGCTTCCCTCGTGGCGCAGTGGTTAAGAATCCGCCTGCCAATGCAGGGGACATGGGTTTGAGCCCTGGTCCGGGAAGATTCCACATGCCGTGGAGCAATTAAGCCCGTGTGCCACAACTACTGAGCCTGCGCACCACAACTACTGAGCCTGCGTACCACAACTACTGAGCCTGCGTACCACAACTACTGAAGCTTGCATGCCTAGAGCCCGTGCTCCGCAACAAGAGAAGCCACTGCAGTGAGAAGCCCGCGCACCACAACGAAGAGTAGCCCCTGCTCGCCGCAACTAGAGAAAGCCTGCACGCAGCAACAGAGACCCAACACAGCCAAAAATAGAATTAAAAAAAAAAGTGCATCAAGAAAAATGTGGGATATGGGAATCAGAGATTCAACGCAGAAGAAAGGCAAGGGGAATTCAAATTCCAGGATGATGATGAAATGACAGGAATTCATTCTTTCCAGAGAGCAAGCAGTCTCATTTGGAGCAGATGAGTAGACGGTGCCAGAGAAGGGAGTTTCCAAAGAAAAAAATGAACCTGATAGATCATTTAATGTGGTTGACCATATTAAGAGAAGTTTTATAGATTTCTCAAATTATAAATTTAATAGATTCATAAATTTCTCTTAAATTAAAAAATGTTTAATTATGAAATATAAAGAAAAGTTTAAAAATTATGTACAGTTTAAAGAAGAATAAAATAAATTCCCATGTATTCACCACCTAGCTTATGACATAGAACCTTTTTTTTAATTAAAAAATTTTTTTTAACATCTTTATTGGAGTATAATTGCTTTACAATGTTGTGTTAGTTTCTTTGTCAGCACTTTAGAAGCTCATTGCCTCGCCACAAGAGCATTTCCACTCTCCACAGCCTTGAATTGCATGTTTATCATTCCCTTGCTTTTCTTTATATTTTTACCACCTATTCATATATTCATAAAAACATATTATTTAGTTTTGCCTGTTTTTGAACTTTATTACTAATGGAATCATACTGCATTTATTCTTCTGTGCTTATATCTTTTTCCAAATATACTTTTGAGATTCATCCATGTTATTGCATGTAATTCTAGCACATCCATTTTCACATCAGTGCCATATTCAACTGTCTGAATATATCACAATTTGTATATTCCACTGATAGTGAACATTTAGCTTGCTTGTTATTCTTTACTTTTATGGAAATGCTTCTGTGAACATCCTTTTATGTGTATCTTAGTACTTAAGTACAGGCGTTTCTCTGTAAACTGAAACTGCTAGATTGAAGGACACCTGTTCAGTTTTACCAGGTGATGCCTCACTGTTTTCCAAACAGTTTTCCCCATTTACACTCCCACCAGCAGTGGATGACAGTTCCATCTGATCCGTATCCTCCCCAGGATGTGGTAATGTTTGGCTTCTTATATTTTGTCAACATGCTGGGTGTGAAATTATACCTTACTGTGATTTAAAATTTTATGTCTTTTGGAGTGAGTCAGTTTTCCTGGTCTCTCCCCTATAGTTGTTAAAGTTTGATTTTCTCCTGTTTTTAAAAAAATTATGTCTCTTGACTATGAATGAAATTGGGAACCTTTTAATGTGTCTATAGGCTATTTATGTTTCCTCTTTTGTGAAATGCCTATTAATGTCTTTTGTCTATTAAAAGGTTTGGGGAACCAATTAGTGATAGTTTAATAGAAACCTCAGTAAACAAAATAAAAGACAGTTATTAATTCTGGACAAAAGTTTTACAAGAAAGAAAATATCAGTATACTGTGTGGCTTAGCTATGAACAGTGTTTTTGTAATAACTAACATTTATGAAGTACTTATATGCCTGCTTGTAAATCACATTTCAGAGCTTACAGTTGAGGAAATTAAGGCAGAAATAACTTGTTAATAATGGTCATAAGGCTTATAATTATGGGAAATAAAATTTAACCTGAGGTAATCTGTACATAGCCATACTGTAAAATATATATATAGTGTTTTTTTAATTAATTAAATTTATTTATTTATTTTTGGCTGCGTTGGGTCTTCGTTGCTGCATGTGGGCTTTCTCTAGTTCTGGCGAACGGGGGCTACTCTTTGTTGCGGTGCACGGGCTTCTCCTTGCAGTGGCTTCTCTTGTTGCAGAGCACTGGCTCTAGGCGCGCGGGCTTCAGTAGTTGTGGCATGTGGGCTTAGTATTGTGGCTTGTGGGCTCTGGAGCACAGGCTCAGTAGTTGTGGCACACGGGCTTAGTTGCTCTGCGGCATGTGGGATCTTCCCGGATCAGGGCTCGAACCCATGTCCCCTGCATTGGCAGGCAGATCCTTAACCACTGCACCACCAGGGAAGTCTCTATAGTTTGTGGTGTTTTTTTTCTTTGGCTGCATTGGGTCTTTGTTGCTGCACAGGCTTTGTTTAGTTGTGGCGAGTGGGGGCTACTCTTCATTGTGGTGCGCGGGCTTCTCACTGCAGTGGCTTCTCTTGTTGCAGAGCATGGGCTGTAGGCATGCGGGCTTCAGTAGTTGTGGCACGAGGGCTCAGTAGCTGTGGCTCGCGGGCTCTAGAGTGCAGGCTCAGTAGTTGTGGTATACGGGCTTTGTTGCTCCGTGGCATGTGGGATCTTCCTAGATCAGGGCTGAAACCCTTATTCCCTGCTTTGGCAGGCGGATTCTTAACCATTGTGCCACCAGTGGAGCCCAGTCCTTATAGTTTTAATAAATAGTTTTAATTTTGGTGAAATCCAACTCCTAAATCTTCTGTTTTATCATTTCTGCTTTTGGTGTTGTATCTAAGAAATTGTTGCTTAACCCAAGATCACAATATTTACCCCTGTGTTTTCTTCTTAGAGTTTTATAGTTTTAGCTCTTACATTTAGGTTTGTGATCCACTTTGATTTAATTATGTATATAGTAAGAGGAAAAGGGTCTAGATTCTCATACTTCTGCATGAATACTTTTGCAGTTGTCCTGACTTCATTTGTTGGAAGGACTGTTCTTTCCCCAGTGAATTGTCTTGGCCCCTTTGTTGAACCACTGTTGATGTAAAGGTTAGAGTTTATTTCTGGACTTTGAATTCTGTTCAGTTAATCTGTATGTCTACTCTCATGCTTGTACTACAGTCTTGATTAGTGTAGCTTTGTAATGTCCCATTTCCTTTCATTGGAAGCCTTATCAGGATTCAGTAAGGAGGATTCTGTTTATTAACCTCAAAGCATAATAATAATAGTAATAATAATAAGACACCAAGCTAAGTACTTTATGCACAGTAGCTTATTTCATACTGTCAACAGATAATCATCAGTGTGTCAGGCTTTGAGAGTACACTGGTGAACAAATGGAGAACATTCTTGCTCTCATGGATCTCAAACAATAGCAAATTAGGTGGAGTGAGTGAAAGATAATAACAAATACATGAACACACTAATTTTAGGCAATGACTAGTTGTATGACAAAAATAGAACAGGCTAATTTGAGGGTAACCAAAGGATAAGAAGACTACTTTAATCCTCATAACAAAGCGTGTAAAACTGATGCTATAACCCTATCTGACATGAAGAAACTCAGGCCTGGAGAAGTTAAGTGACTTGCCCAAGGTCACACAGTTAATAAAGGCAGAAATGGGTTATGAAAACAAATCTCTAGCAAATGGAAAATTAATTTATATTTAGAAAGTTTTAAGGGTGGAGTAGCCCCTCATTCTTTTCTTCCTCTTTAAAAATTTTCCTCTTTCTGCTGGAAATAGATTGTTATGGTTCACATATAGGCCAAGCGTTCTTTTTTTAAAAATTTTCTTGAAGTATAGTTGATTTACAGTGTTGTGTTAATTTCTGCCGTATAGCAGTCACTCAATTATAAATATATATATATTTTTCATATTCTTTTCCATTATGGTTTATCATGGGATATTGAATATAGTTCCCTGTGCTATACAGTAGGACCTTGTTGTTTATCTGTCCTATATATACTAGTTTGCATCTGCTAATCCCAAACTCAAAATCCTTTTCTCCCCCAGGCCCCCACCCTTGACAACCACAAGTCTGTTCTCTATGTCTGTGAGTCTGTTTCTGTTTCATAGATAGGTTCATTTGTGTTGTATTTTAGATTCCACATATAAGTGATATCATATGGTATTTGTCTTTCTCTTTCTGACTTACTTCACTTAGTATGATAATCTCTAGGTCCATCCATGTTGCTGCAAATGGCATTATTTCATTCCTTTTTATGGCCGAGTAATATTCCATTGTATATATGTACCACATCTTCTTTATCCATTCATCTGTCAAGGGACATTTAGGTTGTTTCCATGTCTTAACTATTGTAAATAGTGCTGCTGTGAGCATAGGGGTGCTTGTATCTTTTCATATTATAGTTTTGTCTGGGTATATGCCCAGGAGTGGGATTGCTGGATCATATGGCACCTCTATTTTTACTTTTCTGAGTAATTTCCATACTGTTTTACATAATGACTGTCCCAATTTACATTCCCAGCAACAGTGTAAGAGGGTTCCCTTTCTCCACACCCTCTCCAGCATTTATTATTTGTAGACTTTTTAATGATGGCTATTCTGATTGGTGTGAGGTGGTACCTCATTGTAGTTTTAATTTGCTTTTCTCTAATCATTAGCAATGATGAGCATCTTTTCATGTTAGGCCAAGGGTTCTTAATTTGAGATTCATAGATGGGTTTCTTGAAGCCAGGAAATTGTATACGAAATATATGTGTATGAATTTTTTTCTAGAGTGAGGACTCATCACTCATCAGATTCTGAACAAGGTCTATGAGAATAGCAAAGGGTCCATAAACACACTTGATTCACATGGTTTAGGTAGAAGCCATATTTCCTGTGTGTCTCTTATAGTACTACTTTGTTCCTTGGCTGCCGAACTCCTTCCTCTGGTAGCAGGAGATGGGAGGAAATGATACATTTATTTTGTTAGGTTTGAAATAAACTTTTTTCTGACATCAAAAATTTTGTATACATTTACCTCCCAAAGTAGATTTTTATTATTTTTTTAATAATTTTTTTTCTTGTTTTTATTTATTTATTTGGTTGTGCTGGGTCTTAAGTTGCAGCCGGCAGGCTTGTTAGTTGCGGCACACAGGCTCCTTAGTTGTGGCACGTGAACTCTTAGTTGCAGCATGCATGTGGGGTCTAGTTCCCTGACCAGGGATTGAACCTGGGCCCCCTGCATTGGGAGCACTGAGTTTTAACCACTGTGTCACCAGCAAAGTCCCCCAAAGTAGATTTTTATTTATAAATTGTTGGACTTAATAATTCATCTATTAGTTCAGAACTTTAGAATGACTTTGATTCTACTGTCAGTCATCTTCCATACCTTGAACATTCCTGAGATTTGTTGATTGCCTTTTTGAAAGTTCTTTCTGTGTTTTCCTCCTTTTAAATTCCATTGTCAGTCTATACTCCCACCTTTTCCTACCCAGGTTATTGCAACATATTGTTTTCCAGAACCAAGTCCATCTTGTACCTCTCACCACATTGATCTTTCTGAAATACTTTAATCTGTGCATTTTATTGGCTGCTCATTTTCTACAATACCATTCAAACTCTATCTGGCTTTTGGGACCCTAACACACAAATAACAGAAAAAGATCATATATTTTGTACTTTATTATGATTCTTTCTCCACTATCTGCTTTTACTTGTATCAGCTCTTAGTTTTCAAAACTGCTGTACTTATTCCCACCTTATTGCATTTATTTTTTTACTTTGTTTTTTAATAGTACCCCCATGACAGGCATCATACCGGGTACTTATTTGTGCCCTTCTTTCTCCCTGAAATGTCTGCCTTACCCCTCCCTATTTCTCTGCTTCCATCATCAGTCCAAATTCTGTTTGTCCTTTAATGCATAGCTTAATTATTATTTTTTCTTTGAAGTCTCTATTTCCCAAGCTGAAAGTAATCTTTATTCCCTCTGAACATTCACAGCACTTTGGCTGTACCTCTTAGGCTATTTAAAGTATTTATCTGTACATTATGTTAGATATTTAGGTGTTTGATATTAGCTTCTTGAGAGCAGAGGCATTGTCTCACTAGTTTTATGGTAATCCCAGCATTTCCTACCACCCCACCTCAGTCACAAGCCTGATACATATAATAGGTTCTTGGTGAATAAATCCTTATTTTTAAAGTATAACTTAACCTTGTTATGCTTTTGAAAGTTCTTATTTCAGAATTCTTTCATTATGACTCCATGGAGAAAAAAGTCAGTAATTAATTCATTTAAAACAATTATAAGTAGGGAATTCCTTGGCCGTCCAGTGGTTAGGACTCAACGCTTTCACTGCCGTGGCCCGGGTTCAACCCCTTGTTGGGAACTAAGATCCTGCAAGCCACGTGGCGCGGCTAAATAAATAAGTAAATAATAAAATAAAAAATTACAACTAAAAAGAGCCTACACAGGCTGTAATGACCATAAAGTAGCTAGGCATAAAAGAATAAGAAACTATTTTTTAAAAGAACCAAAACTTCAACTCTAAAATACAGAGTATTCTTTCTGACTAGAATATAAAGATTCATATTCTACTTCTTATCTAACCTTGTGCAAAATTTCCTGAAGTCATGGAGTATATAAACAATTATATGTTCAAATGCAGATGTTAGGAGTATGCCAGAAAGATCTCTGTGGGAGTAGGAGCAACATTTTGAGGTATAGATTATTGGCTTTTTAACTAAATGGGAATTACTCATATGTTGTATAAGTTGGGTAGTCCCTGAAAATTTATTTTTTAAATGAAGATTAGAAGTGGAGGCTGTTTTCCTAGGAATGATTTCTGATGGTAGGAAGTAATTTTTCTTTAACTAGTGCCTGGCCAACTTGGAAAGTTTCTGTGGCCTTGGCAAAATCAGTCATATTTAGACTCTGAAAAGGAAACCTCTGATAATATGCCCTACATAAAGCCTTATTACTTTTCAGAAGTATAAATGAGAGAGTGAGAGACAAAAAAAATCTGAGAATTAATGTAGCATTGGAGTAAAGAACAGAGACTTTGAAGAGTGATGGAACTGGATTTGCGTCCTGTCACTGCTACTTAGTAGTTGTAGAACCTTTGGCAAGTTGCTTTGTATCTCTAAATCTGTTTTTTAATCTGAGAAATGGGGATAAAAACAACTCAAAGTTTTGTCAGAATTAAATAGAATCATGCCTGTAAATTGGCACAGTGACTCACTGTTGCATACAGTAAATGTTAGGTACTATTACGACGATATCCTAGCGCTAGACATCAAAATTTCATGCATGGGTTCTTAGAATCTATTATAATAGGTTTGGCATGCTATGTTATGATTGTTATATGTACTCAAATTTTAGTATATGCATAGATGAGTTTGTGAGTGACTGATAAGTAGAATTAAGAGTTCTGCTTTTAGAATGAAATTCTGCCATTTGTAGCAATGTGGATGAACCTAGAGAATATTATGCTTAGTGAAATGTCAGACAAAGACAAATACTGTATGGTATCACTTATATATGGAATCTAAAAAATAATACAAATGAATGTATGTGCAAAATAGAAACAGACTCACAGATATAGAAAACAAACTAGTGGTTACCAAAGGGGAGCAGGAAGGGGGAGGGACAAATTAGGCGTATGGGATTAACAGATACAAACTACTGTGTATAAAATAGGTAAGCAACAAGGATATATTGTATAGCACAGGGAATTATGGCCATTATTTTGTAATAACTTATAATGAAGTATAATCTGCAAAAATTCTGAATCATTATGCTGTACACCTGAAACTAATATAATATTGTAAATCAACTATACTTCAATAAAAATAAATAAATAACTGACTGAAAAAAAAATAAGTCTGCTTTTAGTTTTGCAGTAGGAATTCAAGTGCAACCGGTAAACCAAAAAATAGGTCTAGGCTAAAGTTGTAGTTTACTTCCACAGAGGGACTTTTTCTATCAGAAGATAGGTTTACCGATTTACTGAGCAACTACCAAATGCCAGATGTATTAGATTATTTTAAAGGATATCTTATTTTACTTAGTCATTATAATCCAAGGCAGAAAGAATTTAGATAATTTGAATTTGCCCAAGTCCATACTGCAAGTGTTAGGAATTATAGGGCAATGGTATGAACTGTGAGGAATTTGAACTCCTCTCTCACTCCAAATCATATATTCTACCTTTGTATTTCTAGCATCTCTCTCTCAACTTGGGGAACTTTAAAAATTATCAGTACCTAGGCCACATCCCAGACCATTTAAATCAATTTCTAGAGGTGAGATCCAAACATCAGTATTTTTAAAAGCTCCCCAGGTGATTTTATTGTTACATGGATTGAGACCTACTGACCTGTTTCAATGCCTAGTAGAAGGTAGATATTCAATAAATACTTGACTGTTGAGAGAATACATTCCTTACTGCCCAGCTGCCCCACTGTAATTCTTTCCAATATTATAGTCAACCTAGAGTGCTTTTGTATTAACTTAAGTTTTTAAAAGTAGCTTCGTATTATGCTTTGTACATATTCTCAATTCGGTCCCATAGCATATACAAGAAGTTGTCAGGCAGGAGTTAATGTTTTGCTGCTGATGGAATGCTAAATTTCCTACATTACTGGAAAGAATCTGTGTGGAAATAGAGGAAGACTTGGGGTTTCTTTCTTGTGTTCCATCGAAGGTTGAAGCCTTAGGTTGTAAACATATTTATCAATTATTTTTGTTTTGTTTCAAAATAGTTTAATATAATAATTTAAAATAACAATAATTTAAAATAATACATGGTTCAAAGGTCAAAACATAGAAAGGGATGTACAATGAAAATTGTCCCTCTCACCTCCCAGTCATAGTTCCCCTCCCAGGTTACCATTAGTGTTATATCAGTATTCATTCAGAGATATTCTAAATATATATAAGCAATTACATTTATGCATATTTCTCATTTTTACCCAAATGGTAGTAGGTGCATCATGTTTGTTTCTTTGCTTACTTAACAGTGTATCTTATCCATAGATAAGGAATTTTATCAATATATAATTGCTTCCTTCTTTTTACAACGAAATACTATTTCTCTGTGTACCAAAATTTATTTTAATTAGTCACCTGTTGATATTTAGGTTATTTCCAATTTTTCTCTATTACAAGCAATGCTACATTGAATAGATAAGTCATTTCACTTCTGTGTGAGCTTCTCTTCAGATAAATGCCCAGAAATTCAAGGTATTGATACGGACAGTTTGCCTTCTATGAAGCTTGTATATTGATTGGTTGGGAAATGACAAAGAAGCATGAAAAAATGTGAAGGATTAAAGGTATGAAGAAGCAATAGTGACCAAAAATTAATGTAGCAGGAACAATATTAAAGTGGATTGAGAGGATAAGAATGAGCCTATAGCCAAGAACAAGGTGAGAGAACTAGCAGGTTTTGTTGTGTGTATATACACACAATATATTTGTGATTAAAACATACTAATGAAAAAAAAACATACTGATGAATTTCCTAAAATCCTAAAATTTTATACATATATGAGCTTTTTAAAACAGTTTAATGTAATACTTTGTGTATGAAAACTCTTCATATCTTTACGAGAAAATATCTTGCTATTTTCATTTCAGATTTACGTTTAATATTTGTTGATGAAGATTTTACCTTTTCATGCATAACTAATTTTTACTTGAAATCTCTCTCTTTTTTTTCCCTTAGCCCTGGAAGAAAGCGGGACTTTTCTCCTGTTCCGTGGAGTCAGTACTTTGAATCCATGGAAGATGTAGAAGTAGAGAATGAAACTGGCAAGGATATATCCTTTGTAAAATGACTTATTCTTTAGTAGGCTTATAACATTGTCTAAGAAGATTTGTGTAGTTTCTAAAATGTTCTTCTTGCTGTTTATTTCATTTTCATTCTCTACTTGTTCCTTGTACAACATGGAATATTTCTTGTAAGACTGTGCCAATATCTTATTTGGCTATAATTGTCTCATGCATGGGGAAGGGATTAAGAATTAAATTCTTGAAACTGATATATCTTTTGAGGGCCCAGGTTTTGAGGGGAAGGTTTCATGAGTCAAGTGGGTTGAACTGGTTTAGCGTCTAGAAACCAGGGACTGTGTCCTCATTAGGGCAAAGGGAATAGTTTTTTTCCCATTGAAAAAGTGGTGATGGGCATTCCCTGGCAGTCCAGTGGTTAGGCTCAGCCTTTTGACTGCGGAGGGCCTGGGTTCAGTCCCTGGTCAGGGAACTAAGATCCCACAAGCCGTGTGGTACAGTCAAAATAAAAAATAATAATTAAAAAAAAAAGTGGGAAAAAGAACGTGGTCATACTGGCTCCATGCCTCAAAAGCAGGTTTGGTGTCTCAGAAACTTCTACTTAAGTGCCTCTTAGGTTTGGAAGTCTGCAGCTTTGCTTATAGCTTGGTCCTGACTGAGTTTTCTGATCCAGTCATTATGACTAAGTAATCAAAAACTTCAGTGAGCAAAAGCTTAGATATGTTATCTTTAACTATTCATACACTTTTCGAGTTTACAAGAGTGGCTCAGAGGGTCCAGTCCTACTTCTTCTGCATGGAGGAGGCCACTCTGCCCTTTCTTGGGCTGTGTTCACGGTAAGTAAGCAGTTGATAGTGGAAGTTAGTGTTAGTTAGCACAATCATTATTTGCTTGGGGATGAATTTGACTAGCCTAACTTTCTTCTGTGCTCATTCACTTAGCTTCATATAAGATGGTTAGGGATGTAAGTCGATTTCAAACATTATCATCATAGGCCAAAATCATGTGTTCTTTCAACTAGAGGATTTTAACTGGAGTGAGCTTTAGCACATGAATTCTTCAGTTTATAAAATGTTCTATATATATTGCACTGGGATGAGGGGGATGGAATTCTCCCAAGTTGGGGACTGTGTCTCAGTGATTTAAGTAATGGATAAGCAGACAGACTTTTTGGGTGCTTCGGTAGAGATAATGTCTGTCCTTTGTCTCCCTAATAGAGCCTGCTATAGTACTTAACACATCGAAATGCCCCATATATATTTGGAAAGTGTTCCTTCTTTTTTAAATAATGTTTATATTTTAATGGTACTAGTGAGCTACTAGGAAGTAATATTTAGTTGATGATACCCTGGTCTAGAGTACGGAATATGTGTCTATGTGAGTACTGCCAGTTGTAGATCTTCCCAATATTCTTGACTCTGGGGTAGGGTAGCCCATATATAAGGGGAGATACTGTTGAAGAAGATACTGGCAACATTCCTATCTAAAATGAAATTGTCATCTCTTCTTGTGTGTATCAAGCAGATATACATACGTCTTCTACTTACCACTAGTGAGTCTGAAGGACAGAAAGTGGGAGCAAGTGAGAATGCAGCACTATATACCTGGAGCCAGATAGCTGTGGAGTTGAGGAGGGCCCTGAATATATCATTTCATTCCTGGCAGCAGGATTATTGGAATTAAGTATAAAGGTGCCTTCTCATGTCTTCTATTAGACCATGAATTCCTTGAGAACAGGGATAATGTCTTACTTCTTTTGTTTCCCAAATTCCTGAAACAGTTTTTGACACATAGGCACTTACTTAACCATTATTAAATTATTGAATGATTTGGCCCTTGTCTTGTTTGCAACTTCCTTTCTCTTACTGTGGAATGTAGCTGTATGATTTGCCTGTAAGTGCTAGACTCTTTCATGTCTCTAGACCTGTGTTATCCGGTAGAAATATAATGTGAGCCACACATGTAATTTTAAATTTCCTAGTAGGGACATTAAATAGGTAAAAAGAAACATGTGAAATAATTTTTAATATATATTTTATTTTACCCATTGTACCCCAAATATTATAATTTCAACAGATAATCAATATAAAAATTACTGTTGAGATATTTCACATTATTTTTTATACTGTCTTTGAAATCCAGTGTGTATTTTATACTTATAACACATCTCAGTTTGGACTAGCCACATTTCAAGTCCTTAGTAGCATGGCTTTAGTCATTTACATCCCTCAACTAGATTGTGAGTTTTTTTGGAGGCAAAGACCAGAGTTTATTTATTCTGGGAACATATTGTATACTCAAGGAATGTTTTTTGAGTGAACAGGTAACAGCAACATGTGCCTGTTCCTAATGTAGCAACTATAGTGTCAATAGTAAACACTTAAAAAGTAGTGAAAATCAGCCTTCAGTCCTTTTCAGTTTTGGTACCTCTGAAGGACCTGGGACCAACCAAGTATGAACTGATTGAAGCCAAGAATTGGATCTGTAGTATCTGCTGATTCCTGTTTCTTTTCCCAGTTAATTCAGTTCATGTTAGCAAATATTTATGAATGTATTCTGTATTTCAGGTTTTGTGCTGGGTTACTAAGGACAGAGAAATGAGAGTTCACTCTTTAATAAGATCAGCCAATCAGCAAATACTTAAACCACTACTTTGTGCCAGGCATTATGCTAGGTGCTATAGATACATTGGAGAATTAAATGTATCCTCTTGTTGTTTTTTTGCGGTACACGGGCCTCCTACTGCTGTGGCCTCTCCCGTTGCGGAGCAACAGGCTCCGGACGCGCAGGCCCAGCGGCCATGGCCCACAGGCTCAGCCACTCCGCGGCACGCGGGATCCTCCCGGACCGGGGCACGAACCCATGTCCCCTGCATTGGCAGGCGGACTCCCAACCACTGCGCCACCAGGGAAGCCCCTCTTGTTTTTATATGATGTTTTAAGTCTAATGGGGAAAATAGGAAAAATGGAGATAACATATATATATATAGATAATACAGCAAAAATTTTAAGAAGCTTTTATCTCAGACTGGGATTTGAATCTCAACACAACTTAATCTATCATGCTTTAGTTTCTTAATTTGTAAAATGGATATAATACTACCTAGTTAATAGAGTGGTTATGAGACTGAACAAAAGATATGAGGTTCTTGATAAAGTGCTTGACTCAAGCACTCTGTTGTCAGGACTGCCCTGGTGGTCCAGTGGTTAAGAATCCGCCTTCCAATGCAGGGGATGCAGGTTAGATCCCTGGTCAGGGAACTGAGATCGCACATGCCACAGGGCAACTAAGCCCACGCACTCTGGAGCCAGCATGCCACAACTAAGACCCGACACAGCCAAATAAATAAATATTTTTTTTAAAAAAGCACTCAGTTGTTAGATGAGTTTATAGCATCTATGTACAAGATACAAAAGTAACAGAGGAGGGAATTATTAACTCTGATGATGGTTGAGGGGGGAGATTAAAGAAAGTTTCATAAGAGAAGGGACATTTGGGCTTTAAAGACTGAATAGAAATTAGATGAGTAGAGAGGCATTTCAAGGAGAGATGAGTACAAAGGCAGTGAAGAGTGTAACAGTGAAGTATGTTTTGGAAGTTATAAGTAGCTCGAGTATAAAGTATAACGGTAGGGAGCAGGGAAAGAGGTGACTAGAGAGATCACAGGAACAAAATTATGGGAGGGCCTTGTATGCCTGGCTAGGGAATTGCACCCCTATCCTTTAGTTCAGGGTAATAGAGGGAGCTATTTTTAAACACAAAACTTCTCCTGTCCATAAACGTATTTTAGGCATGTCAGAATTAGAGAAGGGGTATCGAAAGTCTGATTTGCATGAAACAATTGCAAACACACCGAGATTGTAAAGTTCTGGGAAACTGAGCATTATGATACACATCTACCTACTTGTGTAATTGAGTATCACTGTTTTAGTCAATGGGAAGTCATTGAAGAGCTTTAGAACAATCAGGATGCTAGTATAGATGATGGGTTGGGCAGGAAACATAAATGGAGACAGCGAGACTAGTTAAAAGGCTGTCTCTTATTAATTCTAAATATTTGATATCTTATGGAATGTTAGTTTCTTTTCCCGAGGAGAAAGTTTAATTAAAATTTTTCACCACATAAAAGTACTACTTAGAGTAGTACTGTTTTAAGTTACCCAATTCATTTGTGAAGGTAACATCAGTCTAATACCAAAACCAGGCAAAGACTGCAAGAAAACTGTGAGCCAATTTAGGTTATAAAATAGATGCAAAATCCTAAATAAAATAACAGCAGATTGACTCCAGTAGTGTAATAAAATAGTAATATATTGACCAACTAGGTTTTATCCCAGGAATGTGAGAATGGTCCAGCATTAGAAAATCTATCAGTGTAATTAATCTCTCGCCTCATTTGATATGAAAAAAGGACTTGATCAAGTACAACACCCAGTATGTTGAAAACTCTTGGCAATTAGGAATAGATGAAAAACTTTCTTAACTTTATTAAGTTTATATACCAGAAAATTACGTAAATATACCTAGTGGTAAAACAGACACTTTTAAAGTCAGAGACAAGATAGGGGTGCTATTTTCAACAGTATACTAGAGCTTCTAGCCAAACAATAAAACAAGAAGGAAAAATGAGTTTTAAAGTTTTGAAAAGAGTGAGAACTGTCATTACTTGTAAATACTGTCTCTCTAGAAAACCAAAGAAAATCAACTGGCAAACTACTAGTGAAGCCATAGTTTACAAAGTAAATATAAAAAAATCTACTTTTCCTAAATATTAGCAGTTACTGGATTTGGAAATATAAGAGGAAAAATTATTCTATCCATAAAAGTGACAAAACTATAAAATAACTGAGAATAAGTCTTATTTGTTTTAACTTATAAGACATTTATGGAGGAAACAGTACAGAAGAATATAAAGGAAAACCTGAATAGAGAAATAAATCATGTTCCTGTATGAATCTAACTCCCCTAAATCTCAATGGGATTTTTCATGAGACTCTAAAATTCACACAGAATAAATGCCCAGTGACTGCTGAGATAATTTTGAAAAAGAGCAAGAGGGAAGGGACTTGCCCTCTCATATATCAGAACATATTCTAAAACTCTATCAATAGTATGGTTATTGGCAGAAAGAATCAAGAAATAGGCCCATGTTTAAAAATAAGTTAATATAAAAAAAACCCAAATGGATTAAACTACTGAATTTAAAAAACAAACTGTAAGAATATTCATATATGACCTTGGAGCAGCCAGAAGAAGAAAAAGCCATAAAAGAAAGGTTGATAAATTCAACTTTGCCAAAATGAAAAACTCCTAGACAAGATATCTTAAAATTAAAACACAAGCTATGTGCTAGGTAAAAAGTATTTGAAATACATGCAATATGAATAACAGACAAAGGGTTAACAGTTTCATTATATTAAAAAAAACTACCGGGACTTTCCTGATAGTCCAGTGGTTAAGAATCTGCCTTCCAATGCGGGGGACACGGGTTTGATCCCTGGTCGGGGAACTAAGATCCCACGCGCTGTGGGGCAACTAAGCCTGTGTGCTCTAGAGCTCGCCTGCCACAACTAGAGAGCCCACAAGTCCACGTGCTCTGGAGCCCACACGCTGCAACTACTGTGCCCGCGTGCTCTGGAGCCTGTCTGCCACAACTAGAGAGAAGCCCGTGCGTCGCAATGAAGAGCCTGCACAGTGCAACGAAGACTCCACACAGCCAAATAAATAAACATTAAAAAAAAAAAAAACACTCCCAAAAAGCAGTAAGAAAAAGATAATCCGGTAGAAAAATGAGCAAGAGATACGAAGTGGTAGTTCACAGAAGAGGAAATATAAATAATTGATAAACTTATAAAAATGGGTCTACCTTACTATTTTTTTAACGTTTTTATTGGAGTATAATTGCTTTACTATGGTGTGTTAGTTTCTGCTTTATAACAAAGTGAATCAGTTATACATATATCCCCATATCTCTACCTTACTATTAATGAGTAAAATATAAACTAAAATAAAAGAATACCACTTTTCACTTATCAGATTAGCCAACATTATAAAGTTTGAGGATTTTATGTGTCTGTGAGGATACCTGTTTCTCCACACCTTCACCAATACCTCTCAGAACCTGTTTTGTCAGCAACAAAATTTGGGCTAATATTTTCCCAGCCTACTTCTCAGGGAGATAATTTAGTGAGATAATAAAGTGGTACAGAATACCCAGATCTAACTTCCAGTCTTGACTCTTATTCTCTACTCTAGAGCTAGGCTAAACTTTGTACATTAGAATCACTTGGGGAACTCTAAAATGCGTTGATATCTTGGACCCCTACCCAGATCACTTAAATCAGAATTTCTGGTGGGTTAGTACCTGGGTAGCAGTATTTCCTGAAGCTCCTTATGTGATTCTGTTATGCAGCCAGGGTTGTGAACCACCTGGAATCAGGCTGTTCAGACTTTAATTTTGGCCTCACCACTTATAGCTGTTTGTCCCTGGGCAAGTTACCAAACCTCTGTGTAAAATGTTCTCACTTGTAACATGATGAAAATTGTATCTAAATAAAAGAGTTGTGAGGAGAAAGTTAGATAATTCATTTGAAGCAATTAGATTGGTGCCTGATACATAGTAAGATTTAATAAAAATTACATTCTACTGTTGTTGCTGTTATTACTAACACCACAACTTCTATTGAGAAAATGGTTGGATAAGTCTAGTTCTTAAATAGCTGCTTTTTACTCAACCATTCCAGAAGTGGCAGAGTTGTACTATTTGAAGTGAGATCTAGAGGCATAGACATGCTCTCACAATTTTTTATTATCTATAAAATGTATTACTTTCTGAATTTACTTTGCTCATTCATTGATTACTAGTCTTCCTCCACCAAACTAGAATGTAAACGTCATGGGAGCAGGAACATTGGCTGTCTTTTTCGTACTGTAACCCCATTACTCAATTGGTGCCAGACTTTTAGCAGATGCACTTTAGATTTGTTAAATAAGTGAGTGAAAAATCTGTTTTTAGTATTATTGTCAGTGTTTTCTGACAGGCACATAAGATTTTGAATTCTTGCTTTCAATTTAAAATTGGAATTGACATTTACTGCCTTCAAATGAATATTTTGTTGCTGTTTTGTGGACCTAGTTTTACCTTTCTTTTTTTAAAGTACAGCAATCAGGCAAATTTGACACTATCTTTGCCACTTAATTTTATTTCCAAAATACAGATTTGCTTTTGGCATTTAAAGCTTTAGTACCACCATAATGCATTAAATAACTCCTGTAAATTAGCTTTCAGGAGCAAATAGCAAAGTATATTAGAATTTTAGTCCTTTGTTCTCTTTAAAGATATTCTTTAGAGTATTGGAAGTAGAAACAGACTTGATTTTCTAGGTGATTTTTAAAATATGATTAAATACACTAACAATGAATTATCTGGAAAAGAAATAAAGAAAACAATCCCATTTACAATAGCATCAGAAAATAAAATGCTTAGGAATAAATTTAACCAAGGAGGTGAAAGATCTGTACATTGAAAATTATAAGACATTGATGAAAGAAATTGAAGAAGACACAAACAGATAGCCCATGTTCATGGATCATGAGAATTAGTATTGTTAAAATGTCTACTACACAAAGCCATCTACAGATTCAATGCAATCCCCTTCAAAATTCCAATGACATTTTTCACAGAAATAGAAAAAACAATCCTAAAATTTCTGTGGAACAACAAAAGACCCCAGGTAGCCAAAGCAATCCTGAGAAAGAAGAAAGCTAGAGACAACACAATTCCTGATCTCAAACTTTATTACAAAGTTATAGTAGTCAAAATAATATTGTACTGGCATGAAAATAGAAACATAGGCCAATGGAACAGAATTGAAACCTCAGGAATAAACCCACACATATACAATCAACTAATAATTGACAAGGGATCCAAGAAGACTCAATGAGGAAAAGATAATCTCTAAAATAAATGGTGTTGGGAAAACTGAATAACTCCATGCAGAAGAATGAAATTAGACCCCTATCTTACATCACTCACAAAAATTACTTTGAAATGGATTAAAAACTTAAATGTAAGACCTGAACCTATAAAACTACTGAAAGAAAACAAGGAGAAAGCCCTGTGGCAGTGATTTTTGGATATGGCACCAAAAGTGCAAGCAACAAAAGCAATAATAAACAAGTTGGGACTACATCAAACTAAAAAACTTCTGCACAGAAAAAAAAAAAAAGAGAAAAAAGTCAGCAAAATAAAAATGCAGCCTACAGAATGGGAGAAAATATTTGCAGACCATTTATCTGATAAGGGATTAATATCCAAAATATATAAGGGACTCATACAATTCAATAGCAAAAAAAACCAATCCAATTTAAAAGTGGACAAAAGACTTGAATAGACATTTTTCCAAAGAAGACATACAAATGGCAACCAGGTGCATGAAAAGATGGTCGCTATCACTAATCATCAGGAAAATGCAAATCAAAACCACAATGAGATATCACATCACACCTATTAAAATGGCTATTAAAAAGGCAAGAAACAAGTGTTGATGAGCCTGTAGAGAAAAAGGAACCCTTCTGCACTGTTGATGGGAATGTAAATTGGTATAGCCAAACTATGGAAAACAGTATGGAGTTTCTTCAAAAAATTAAAAATAGTACTCCCGTAAGATCCAGCAATTCCACTTCTGTATATCTGCAAGAAATGAAAAAATGATCTTGAAGCGATAGCTGCACCTCCATGTTCACAGCAATGTCATTTGCAATAACCACAACATGGAAACAACCTAAGCATCGATCAGTGGATGAATGGATAAAGAAAATGTCACACACACACACACACACACACACACACACACACACACACACACACACACACACACACACACACACACACACACACACGAATATTCAGCCATGAAAAAGGGAATCCTGCCTTTTGCAATAACATGGAGGACCTTGAGGGCATTATGCTAGGTGAAATAAGATAGAGAAAGACAAATAATGTTATTGTGGAATCTAAAATGTATACGTGGAATCTAAAAATGCTGAATTCATGAAATAGAGATTAGAATGGTGGTTGTCAAGGGCTGGGAGGTGGGGGAAATGGGGAGATGTCGGTGAAAGGGTACAAACTCCCAGCTATAAGATGAATTAGTTCTGGGGATCTAATGTACAGGATGGTGACTGTAATTAATTATACAGTATTAATACTTGAAAGTTGTTAAGAGAGTAGATCTTAAATGTTGTGTCCCCCCCACACACACACAAATGGTAATTAGTGAGGGGATGGAGATTATTGTGGTAACCATTTTGCATTATACACATATATCAAATTATCCCATTGAACACCTTAAACTTACATATGTTATAAATCAATAATATTTTGACAGAGCTGGGGAAAATGATCATAGGAAATATCCAAAGAGATGACATATGGATGGCAAATCAGAGGAGTTTTTTCTCCTCTCTTACTAATTTTCTAAATTTTCAACATTTTTATAATGTGAATATATTCAAAATATGTTTTAATCAGTTAAAAATAAAATGAGGGGAAAATGTGATTTAAGAGCTCTGATTTGTTTTATGGTATACATTGACTGTTATGTTAGTATCTTACCTTGATTCTGGTCTTATTTTTGTTACTAGTTGCATGACCCTGAGCAAATAATTTCCTTTCTCTTGACTTCAGTTTCCTCATTCATAAAATATAAAAGTTAGCCTAGATAGTTTTCCTATCTTATTCTTAAAAGTTAAAAAAGTGTTGATGACATTTACTAACACCAATTGTGATATATTATTGTCAAAGAAACTAGTTCATTTGAGGAAGAAGATCCTCAATTATTTCAGGCTTGTTTAAACCTCTGAAATTATACTTCCTCATGATATTATGATTTCTTTTTCAATATATTTTTGTTTAACTGGTACAAACTTATGTGTATTCCTGCTCTGTCTTAAGTGAATCTTTGGTAGATTTCATGACTTGTGCTGCTTTCAAGGTTATTTCATGATCTGAGTGTCACATTTGTGTGATATCCTGAGCCTAGATATAAACTGACTCATGGTCCTTATCTAGAGAATTTCCCTTCCAGATTAGGGAAAAGATAACCAGTGAGTATGGATGAAAATCATAAGTAATAGTAAAGCTCAGAGGGTCATTGTATAAAGGTGCTTATTCTGTTTTATGAAAAGCTAGGAAGAGTTAAGTTCTAAAGAGGGATTTAGGTGGAGAAAGCCATATTTTGAAGTTGGGATATAACCAGAATATGCACACAAAAAGCAGAGAATCATTATTTTTAAAATTTTGCTTTAAAGTGGAAAGTCTCTTGATTCTCTTGAGATCCTTGAATTCTGATGGCAGTTCATCTGACAAAGTTATCATTGGTAATGGGGAAAGATTTGCTAACCCAGATGTATCTGAATACTTTTCCTTTTCCTCTTCCTCCTAGGCAGCAATCATTAGTAGGGTTCAATGTAGGATTGTGGCTTTGGATCTTCGAGGTCATGGTGAGTGAAGTTCTTAATTAGTCACTGACTCAATGATATATTTGCCAAGCCCTTTGAATAGTGTTAAATATTACAGATTTCATTGTGGCCTGGGCTGTTCCATTTGTGCATTTAGAGGGAAGTCCTAGCTTTCAGTTTTCATAAATATTTTTATATACACACATATATATATATATTGTTGTTTAGCTAAGAAAATGTCCACTAACGTAACCAAATTCTGATGCTGGTGATGTATGAGGAATGTGGAAAAATCTTTGCTACTGTAATTATCCTTCTTCAGATGGCCAACTATAAAGATACGTCTGTAACAGAAAATCCTTGCTATGCCCATCATATACCATTATAAAATTCCCATTTCATTATCCCAAGGTGAGATTTTTTGAAAGCAAATACTCTTGCTTTTCTGATTTATCTTCATGGGAATTTTATTTTTAAAATATTTTCTTTTTAGGTGAAACAAAAGTCAAGAATTCTGAAGACCTGTCTGCAGAAACCATGGCAAAGTAAGTAATCTAATACTGTTTATACAAT
Organism: Lagenorhynchus albirostris; assembly: GCF_949774975.1. Classification (NCBI taxonomy): domain Eukaryota; kingdom Metazoa; phylum Chordata; class Mammalia; order Artiodactyla; family Delphinidae; genus Lagenorhynchus; species Lagenorhynchus albirostris. The sequence goes on from NC_083103.1 coordinate 51,767,287, forward strand.
CACCTGGCTTCCATTACTATTATAAATAATAGTTTATCACTCTCCTGGTGAGATTGTTGAACAACAAATAACACAGAGAAAATTTTACTTCTTTTGTCTTTCCTCTATATCTGGTGTTTCTTTACTGTTTAATATTGAAAGAAACCTCCATCTTCCTTGGTATATTCAATGTGATGGTCATCACTTAAAGCATTTGAAAATTCTTCAAGGCACAGTTTAGTTTGTGTTGGCTTTTGAAAAGTTTTCTTCTGTTGACAGAGTTGAGTAGAATCTGAATATTTATTGGGGACCCATGCTTGAAAAGTAGTTGTATGCAAAGGGCTCTGTAAGACGTTCTTAAGATATCCTGCCCACATTCTTTGTCAAGCGTTATAGTAAGACAAAAACAGGGTATTAAAGAATAACTGATTATACCCTGGGCCTCAAAGTAAAAGATGAGTATAGCACATGCAGTGGCTCTCAAACCTGGCCACTCATCAGAATCATCTGAGAAGTGATTGAAGTACAGATGATTTGGCCCTACCCCAGACCTATTGAATTAGTGCTTCTACCAGTGGGTCTGGGCATTTAGATTTTGATAAATTTCTATAAAGGAATCTGATGCAGCCAGTCCCATGACTGGTGTTTGGAGACCACTATTCTATATTGTAAACAGGATTTTTCCAACTACCCTGCTTTTAATACGTACTCTCTCATGTGCTTAATGCATGCTCTCTCAAGTGTATTTTTGGCACCAAAAATATCTTGTCCCTTTTTACTTTAGCAGCTTTAATCCATGAGTAAACGGTTCTTCCTTCAGAACCCAAAGTCATGTGACCATAATTGTATTGTTATAGTAGGTGTTATTTATGTATTGTATAGTAGGTGCTATTTATGTGCTTCATTAAGTATAAATTAAACATTTGTTAAGGATAAATTAATTATTTTAATTAGTCTGTAGTGTAAATATTATCACTTTTTTACCAATGAGAAAACTGGCTCAGATGGGTTGAATAACTGCATGAGGTCCCACAGTTAATAGACTAGAATCGTGATCATTCAACATAGTGCTTGGCAGAGAGAGAGAAACAACACTGTGAGAGGACCATTCCACTCAATAAACATGTGCCTGAGAAACCATGAAAAGAGAGCCAAGAATCTGCTCCCTCAGTTGTTCCTTTGTAATGTGAGAACAATAAAGCCCAAAATAATCAAGCTTGTTAGTGATACCTATAGAAAGATTTGTGAATAAGTTTTAAAGCGTTTCTTGACTGTTGACAAAAAAGTGAAATACATCATCTAAGTGGCCAGGCAGTCAGACAAGGGTGATGATGGCTTGACTGACATTCAAGAAGAAATTAAAGAATTAATTGATGACCTTAAGGAAACATTGCCTAATAATGTATCAGTCTGGGACAATCAGGAGAGAGAAACTACACAGTAATTTAAACAAGGAAAGTTTAATATAAAGATTTGTTAACTGTAACGGGATTGGAGTACTGAGGAATTGGCTAGTAAGAAGTAAAGACTAGAGGGTTAATTAACTTGATTGTGGGAATCATGTCACAGTGTATACGTATTTCAAATCATCACATCGTATACTTTAAATATATTACAATTTTACTTATCAGTTATATCTCAGAAAGCTGGAAAAAAACTTGAAAAACAGAGAGAAGTAAAGACTAGGAATAGCAGATATAAGAAGCAGCTACTTCATATTTCCCCTCAGACTGAGACGGAACCTGAGTGGAAGAGGTTGAGATCTAGACCTTGTTGGAGAAGGCACAATGGTGGCTTACTGAAGGCAGAGAAGTCACTTGGATACTATGTTACATGGCAGAACTTGTCAGAAATCTGCCCTTTAGGGTGCAGGAGAAGCTGTTCACAGGGAGGTATCTCACCAGTGGCACTTTGCAACAAAAATATTGGGGGTGGTTCCAGAGATCTGCTGTACAACATAATGCCTACAGTTGTTTTTTTTTTTTAATTATTTATTTAATTTATTTATTTTTGGCTGCTTTGGGTCTTCGTTGCTGCTTTCTCTAGTTGCAGTGAGCGGGGGCTACTCTTTGTTGTGGTGCGAGTGCTTCTCATTGCAGTGGCTTCTCTTGTTGCAGAGCTGGCTCTAGGTGCGTGGGCTTCAGTAGTTGTGCACACGGGCACAGTAGTTGTGGCTTGCAGGCTCTAGAGTGCAAGCTCAGTTGTTGTGGCACACGGGCTGAGCTGCTCCGCGGCATGTGGAATCTTCCCGGACCAGGGCTCAAACCTGTGTCCGCTGCGCTGGCAGGCGGATTCTTAACCACTGCACTACCAGGGAAGCCCCAATTATGCACCATTTTTAATATACCAATTATACTTCAATAAAGCTAGAAGGGACCAACAAACACATGAAAGGATGCTCAGTATCACTAATCATTAGAGAAATGCAAATCAAAACTACAATGAGGTATCACCTCACACCAGTCAGAATGGCCATCATCAAAAAATCTACAAGCAATAAATGCTGGAGAGGGTGTGGAGAAAAAGGAACCCTCTTACATTGTTGGTGGGAATGTAAATTGATACAGCCACTATGGAGAACAGTATGGAGGTTTCTTAAAAAAACTAAAAATAGAACTACCATATGACCCAGCAATCCCACTACTGGGCATATACCCTGAGAAAACCATAATTCAAAAAGAGACATGTACCACAGTGTTCACTGCAGCACTATTTACAATAGCCAGGACATGGAAGTAATCTAAATGTCCATCGACAGATGATGGATAAAGAAGATGTGGCAAATATATACAATGGAATATTACTCAGCCATAAAAAATGAAATGTTGTTATTTGTAGTGAGGTGGATGGACCTAGAGTCTGTCATACAGAGTGAAGTAAGTCAGAAAGAGAAAACTAAATACCATATGCTAACACATATGTATGGAATCTCAAAAAAAAAAAAAAAAAGGTTCCGAAGAACCTAGGCGTAGGACAGAAATAAAGACGCAGACATAGAGAATGGACTTGAGGACACAGGGAGTGGGAGGGTAAGCTGGGACAAAGTGAGACAGTGGCATGGACATATATACACTACCAAATGTAAAGTAGATAGCTAGTGGGAAGCAGCCACATAGCACAGGGAGATCAGCTCTGTGCTTTGTGACCACCTAGAGGGGTGGGATAAGGAGGGTAGGAGTGAGACCCAAGAGGGAGGAGGTATGGGGATATATGTATACGTATAGCTGATTCACTTTGTTATACAGCAGAAACTAACACACCATTGTAAAGCAATTATACTCCAAGAAAGATGTTAAAAAAGAAAGAAAAACATTTTGCTAAACATTAAAAAAAAAATGTTAAAAAAAAACAAAAACAAAGATGAACCTCCCATTAGGTTCAAACAGCTCCCTATACCCCTCCTTCATAGTATTATCCCAGTTTATACTTGGATTTTCAGTACCTCTTTGTTCACTTCTCCTCCCTGCAAACGTAAGCTCCATGAAGAAGGGGACTTGTCGGCCCTTTTTACCGCTGTACCCCCAGACCTGCCACAGTACCTGGCCTGTGTAGAAACTCAACAGTGACTTAATAAATGGATAAGTGAGTCCTACTACAAAAAAAGAAAAAGCTAGAGGGGGAAAAGGAACATTGGGGATGGAGGGATGGAGTGCTTGGAGATGCCTCCTGTGTTGCAGGAGCTAGGCCCTGGGGAAGCTGTGTGTGCTTCAGGTCTTGGGTGCTACACAAACTACAGGAGCTTGTGGAGTCAGTGCAAACCAGGAACAAAACCCTCTTTTTCTGCAGTATCTCTCCTTTGCCCTCTATTGGCATAGCTTAACATCTTGCTGGCTGGCAAAGGAAAACTATTTAAAAGCCTCATGCAGTTTTGCAGAACATGAAATAAAGGGTGAATGAGAGCCAAGAGACAATAAGTTGCTAACTCACACAAAAAGTTAAAAAGAAAATTAATGATTAAAACTTTTTTAATAGATGAAGATAATTACTAAGAATCAGAAGAGCCAACAAGTTGGATTCTTGCTGAAATAGTTGAAGCAATAAAACATTTATATTGTTTCTGAGTTCAATCATTCTATGAAACAAAAATCTCAAAATGGGCATCTTAATGGGCAATTAGAGGGGTTTTCAAGTAGCACTGACAGCATGATTTTTGCCTTTGACATCAACTTCAGAACCTAAACCTTACATAAAATGCAACTCCACTGAAAGTAGAAGAGCCAAGATCTGAGTTACTCTGATACTCCTTTTTCTGTTATGTCTGTGATATGCTATACTGCTGCTCAGGAAATGAGCTGGTATTAATAAATATGATAGAATCCCCCTAGAATTCATCTACCAAAATTGTGGTACATCCAGTTACTGACTAGATAATCTTTCATAGCATCCTTTTATTTTACTCATTATTTCTGTTATGAATCAAAAATTTTAGCCTTAAATTTAACTCCAAAGGAATATTAAACTATTATTTGTTTTCGCTTATAAAATTGCGTGGCTTTATCTCGCATTTAGATTGTCTACAGATGCTACTACTACCCTATTCACATCTGTAATTGTTGTATGAGATTTTTAAGATTAATTCCTTCATAAATAATTAATAACATTTACCTTTGCCATTCTGAATACTGTGGAGACCATATCTGAATGGCTGTGTCCCTACATTCACAACTGCTGTATTTGGCTAACATTGTGTGAGTGCCTGAGATATGTAGTGACACTCAGCAAGACAAAACTGTCTTTTGAAGTTGACTGACTCACCCACTTACAAAAGAAGACAGTAGAGACAGTGGTCTCTAGAAACACACCTTACTTACCTATTGCTATAGCATAGAAGGCCCATATGCAAATAAAAACCAAAGTTCCTGCTTTACTTCTCATTTTCAAAGCTTTGAGGTTTGACTTTGTTAAATAGATCCACTCATAAAGACTGGAACAGAAGCCAATAAAAATTAGCTCTGAACATCTTTCTAGTTTCTCAGAACACTAAATTTGTGTTCATACTTCAAACAACTTTACATAACAAATTGTAAATAATAGTTAACGTTTGAATAGCACTTTACTCTTTTCAAAGTAGTTTTACATTCAGTGTCTCAGTTAATCCTCAAAGCAATCCAGAATAGTAACTGATATTCTTATCTTCATTTTATAGATGTTGAAACTTTATCTGAGAGATTAAGTAGCTAATCCAAGTCCACATAGTAAAAAATAAACTGGGGCTGCAATTCATCTTGTGACGTCAAACTTCACTACATTACAATGCTTAAAATTGTTTTCCTGTTTTATGGATGGGGAAACTGAGGCATAGAGCAGTTAAATGATTTGTCCAGAGTTTCAAGCTTAGGTTTAAAATAAAGGTATATGTTTATGTGATTGTACTAAATGTGTGGAATAGTGAAGGTGTGATGTAAAGGAAAATTAGAAAATTTTGGTTCTTAGTCCTTAAACTTCCATTTATCAGAAGAGCTAGCTGTGTGGCTACACTGCGGGGCCGGGGTGTTAGGACGTTTACGTAGGTACATTTGCAAGATGGTCCAGTAGACCTTTACAGTCCTAGGACTGTTAGTTACAGATCAAAAGGGAGAGTTAGGAAATAAAACTATCTTTACAGTGTTGTCAGAGTACATTCCATGCTTTTTTTCCTTCTCTTTGCAGAGATGTTGGCAATGTGGTTGAAGCCATGTATGGGGACCTTCCTCCTCCAATTATGCTCATTGGACATAGCATGGGTGGTGCTATTGCAGTCCACACAGCATCATCCAACCTGGTACCAAGCCTCTTGGGTCTGTGCATGATCGATGTTGTGGAAGGTAAGTTTTTTTAGTGCTGAGCAAATCAAAATCTTTGACTTACAGAAAACATCCATGGTAGATTATTGTTATTTTGTTTTTATTTATTATATATGACTTCTCTCATCTCGAAGTATGTTCCTCTGTCTTTTATATCTTTTTTTAATGTTATTTTGTGGCAGAGGCATTCCTAGTATTTTTTTATTGGGATACAATTGACATATAACTTTGCATTAGTTTCAGCTGTACAAAATGATTTAATATATGTATATATTGTGAAATGATCACCACAATATATCTAGTTAACATCTATCACCACACATAGTTACATATTTTTTTTTTTGTGATGAGAACTTTTAAGATCTATTCTCTTAGCAATTTTCAAATAGGCAGTACAGTATTAACTATAGTCACCATGCTGTATGTTACATCCCTAGGACTTATTTATTTTATAACTGGAAGATCATACTTTTCACACCTTCACCCATTTTTCCCACACCCCACATTATGTAATAATTTTACATGTCATCAAAAACTCTTCATAAACATCTTTTATGGCTGCATAATATTTCAGTTGTATGTATGTCCCATAATTTTATTTAACATATAAAAAGAAACTGCCATGTCTTTTATGACCCAGCATCAGAAGTCACACTATTGCTCATATAAGTCAGCCAGCCCTATTCAGTGTGGAGGGACTGTTGAATACCAGGAGGCAAAAACCACTGGAGGCCATCTTGGAAGCTGGCTATCACATCAGTCTTCTGAATTTTCTTAAACTGCTTCTTTTTTTTTCCCCAAGTGCCACTTAATTCTGCTGTCATTGAGGGGAGATGTATACAGTTGACACATTAAGTATAAATGCTCAGAATATCTTAAGTGCTGTGGTTAAAATTTTTTGTTTAACGTCTAGGTACAGCCATGGATGCACTTAATAGCATGCAGAATTTCTTACGTGGTCGTCCTAAAACCTTCAAGTCTCTGGAGAATGCTGTTGAATGGAGGTAACCCACAAATCTATATTGTCTATATTTTAAATGTTAGATTGTAGCTTTCCTTTTTCATCAGCTCAAGCACCAAGTTGAAAGGAATATTTTAGTTCCTATGCCTTAGCTTTATTGTAGTATCAGGTATGGAAACATTTACATAAGGAGCAGATTTTTAAAAAAATATTTTAAATGTTTCAGACTTGGCTCGGTTCTCTAAAACCCATCCTTTTTCCAATACACTATAGTACCTCCTAGAATCTTAATAATTATGGATCATCTGCTGTCTAGCTGTTCCCATCTCTAAGGTGGGAGTTTGGACTAAATGAGATTCTAAGGCCTTTTCCATCTCTGATGCTCCATGGCTCTAGATTCACTTTCTGTGTTCCAGAGAAGATGGAGAAACAGATGGTCGTGGGTTTCCTTTTCAGTTTTTATTTGGTTTTTGCATAAATAAAAACCCTTTGGCTAAATGGTTCTCATAAAAATTACTGACAGAATTGGCTATGGCTTCCACTTAAGTAAAGGCTGTTCAGTTATTAATTATACACTAATTCAATCAATTATTTGAATATTTATTAAATGCATTTATATTTATTGAACACTTTGTGCTAAAGGGTAATGATTCAAAGACGAGTAAAGCACTATCCCTCCCCCCAGGATATCAGTCTTGGGATAAAATATCTTTAGTGTCCTGTCTTCCTACCTATCCCTCAAAATCCATTTCTAGTCCCCTCTCCAGAACCCTTCTTATAACTCCTACAAACCACCCAGGTCCCTCCTTCAGCAAAATTGCTAAAGACCTTTAAGTATGTATTATATTGTACTGTTTACCCCTTAAGTCTTCTAATCCTCCTTTAAGGGATATGCTTATATTGTTAATTTTCATTTCTGTCTTAATGCCCTTCCTGCATCATAAGGTCAGAAGCTATTCTCTATTTCTTTTGTACTTTCATATAGCATATAGCATACTGCTGGCTGCTTTAGCAGGCAGAATGTATCTGTTTACTGAGTCAGAGATATCAAGTGGAAATTAAGGACCTGGTAAATATATCCTGGGGATTCCTCCTAGGACAGAGGATCTCATGCCAAATATGGCTTGCCAGAATGATATTTGTGTTTGATATGGTTGCTTTTGCCTCCCCTGTTCACTACTGTGATGCAAGATGTACTCTTGGAAGCACCAAAAATCTCTCCATCTTGAGCAACCACACTGAGAATGTGGCTGCTGCCAGCTCAACATGAACCTTGGGCACCCTGCCTGCTTCCCCAGTAACAACTAGTGAGAAAATTATTCCAAATAACTTAAAATTTATTCAGTAAACATTTTTTTTTTTTTAGTACCTAAGATGTGTCAGTGCCTGATCTAAGAACTGGGGATGAATCAGGCTTAGTTCCTATCATCAAAAAACTGGGAACATACATACAAGTAAATGCATAAACACAATACAATGAAGAAGGTACAGAAGACAGGCACCCAGACCAGCCTGGGGGTCATGATGAACCTTTTGTTAAGGGGAGACAGAGTCTTGATTCTAGTGCCAGATGTAGGGTAGAATAGATATTCCACTTATTGAATGTTAAAATACTCTGGGTTCTATGAGAGCCACTGATTTCTAGACACTTTCTGAGCCTAAGAATCAGAAAGAATACAGTGAAGTTTTTGGTAATTATGTTTTGTGTCTGCTGGATATCTGAATCAAGTTTATGACTCATGGCCATTTTGGTTATTCTAGATAATTTTTTTTTTTAAAAAAAGGTGTTGAAATACAAAACCAATCTATTTAAATTCAGTAAAGATTTAAAGCAAAGTGAATTTCTGCTTTTGCCCTCTTGGTCATCCAAATGAGAGGCAGTAGGGTGTAGTCATTAAGAGCCTGGGCTTTGAAATTTGAAAAAGAATAGATACAGGTGTACGTATAACTGAATCACTTTGCTATACACCTGAAACTAACACAACATTGTTAATCAACTATACCCCAATTTAAAAAGTTGAAAAAAAAAAAAAGAGCCTGGGCTTTGAGGTCTGATACGGATTTGCATCTTGGTTCCACCACCTGGCTGTTCTGAGGAAAACAGAATAGGGGAAGGAGTGGAGAGTAGGGGTGATAACAAAAGTGAGAAATTGGTTAGGAAATAATTATAGTTGTAGGAAAGAGTAATGATGGTAATCATAGACTATGATGGCAACAGAGGAAGTTATGTGGTCATATTTGGAATGTATTTTGAAGGTAGAGCTGACAGAACTACCTTATGGATAGTGTGTTGGGAGAGGGGGTTGGGGGAGATGCAGTATTCAAGGATGACTTCTAGGTTTTTAGCCTAAGCAATTGGTGAATGGTAGAGACAAAGAGCAGCAGATTTGAGAGCAGGGTATCAGGATTTTTATTTGGATAAGCTGAAATGCTTATTATACATCTAAGTGAAAATGTTAAGTAGGCACTTGTATACACTATTTAGAAGAGGTTGAGCTAGAGATAGATTGGAGAATCATCATCACATAGATAACATTTAAAGCCAAAATATTGAATGTAGTCACCTAGTTGATAGAAAAAGATCCAAGAACTGAGCCTTGTGTTACTCTACAATATTGAGAGCTTGGGAAGGAAAGGAAGATCCAACAAAAGAAACTGAAAAGACACAGTTGGTGAGATAGAAGGAAAGCAAGAGAGCAGCATAGAAGTGTTTATAGAAAGAAGCAGAGGGGATCTAGGTCAAATGCTGCTGAGAGATCAAGTAAGGTAAAGACTAAGAAATGACCATTAGGATGGTCATTGGCATGATGGAGGTGACCTTGACAAAGGAAATCTCAGAAAGTAGGAGATAAAAACCTGATATAAGTTGGGGATATTGGTTGAGGAAAGGATGGGAGGTGACAAAGTGGAAAAAGCATGTAAGATAACTTCTTTGAGAAGTTTTGTTGTATAGGAGAGCAGAGAAATGGGTTAGTATCTAGAAGTGAATATGGGGTTGAAAATGTTTTTAAAGGCTAGAGAAGGTTTTTATTTTTATTTGTTTTTTGATGTGGATCATTTAAAAAAAATTCATTCATTCATTAAAATTCATTCATTCATTTAGCTAGCTAGCTACCTGTGCTGGGATCCTTTGCTGTGGCATACAAACTCTCAGTTGTGGCATGTGGGACCTAATTCCCTAACCAGGGATGGAACCTGGGCCCCCTGCATTGGGAGCGCAGAGTGTTAGCCACTGGACCAGGGAAGTCCCCTAGAGGATGTTTTTAAAGGATGTTTTATAGTATTCACTAGAGAAAAAAATAACGACATAAGAAAGAGACCGGATAAGTAAAGGAAACGAGGTCTTCATAAACAAGAGAGAATGGGAAAGCAGTGCCCAACATTGGCCTTGAATAGGAACAGAGATATTTCACCTATTAAACAGTCTTCAAAGGCAGAGTATATGATTATAAATACTAGTGGATTTGTAGATTCAGTTTGTGGTAGAAAAACGACGTAGTAGTTCTGATTGCCTCTGTTTATCATTAAAATAAGAAACAAAGTCATTATCTAAGGGGGGGTACACTAAAATTTTATGTGATTTTTTGTTTGTTTTAAGCTAAAAAATGAGATTTGAAGCAATGTGTTCTTGTGGGCCTGCTTCAGGTGGTGTTTTCAGTTCCGCCTGGGACATGTAGTCTTTTTGCTTGGGCCTTAGCCAACTCTGAGAAGACTAATCTATATTTATAGAGTCAAAGCTCCTAAGTTCTATCATGGCATGCAAGACCCTCTAGGAGCTAGCCCCTGCATGCCTATCCTTATTCTGTCACACTACTCCTTTACTCTCCTCTGCTCCTCCTTGCACTCTGCCTTCTAAAATCATCATCCTGCTGACTTTTTCACATCACAGTGTCTTCATTCACAACGTGCCTTCTGCCTGTTTTGCTCTGACCACCAGCTTTTATCTTCCGCTTAACTTATCTTCAGTCCTCAGTTTAGGCAAGACATTTGGGAAGCTTTCTCTAACCTCATTTAGAATAAAGTGGTTCCTTTTAACCTTGCCTTATTATATTAAAATTATTTGTTGTGTTTCTTTCCCCCACTGAATTATGTGCTTCTTGAGCACAGGCCTGGCACATAGTATCCTACTGGTAAATATTTGCAGAACTGAAGTGATTTTAATGCCTTTACTTAATTTTTACTGCTTGGCTTATAGCCATAATAACCAAGTGGGAAGTAGTGGTAGTCTCCATGGTAAGCTACATTGGTAACCACACCTTTTTAGTAGATCGCACAGAATCTGCAGAATTATTGATTTGACCTTTGTGACATGATAAGATGGATGCTGAATAACCTCCTCTCTCCTGTCTCACTGTTCTCTTCTAGTGTGAAGAGTGGCCAGATTCGAAATCTGGAGTCTGCCCGTGTCTCAATGGTTGGCCAAGTCAAACAGTAGGTCTTATTTTGCCCCCTTGGGCTGGTTAGAGGCTGAAACATAGTGAGGGAATTACAGATTGCTTTTATTGTCATATACCTATTCTACCATCTTGGTGAATGCCTTCATTATTTTAGATAATTTTTATAAGTGAGCTCATTAGGGCCAGCTATATAGATTTTCTTTCTTCTTTTTTGAAGAAATCCCAAAGCCAAATAATGTCTTCTGTATAATACTGGATTACCTTATTAGCACAACTGTAGGTGTTAAAAGGTGAAGAATACCAGAGAAAGGACGTTAAATTAAGTGTTCACTCTAGTGCTGGCAGCTATGGTTTCATTATTTTTTTTTTAACATCTTTATTGGAGTATAATTGCTTTACAATGGTGTGCTAGTTTCTGCTGTATAACAAAGTGAATCAGCTGTATGTATACATATATCCCCATATCTCCTCCCTCTTGCGTCTCCCTCCCTCCCACCCTCCCTATCCCACCCCTCTAGGTGGTCACAAAGCACAGAGCTGATCTCCCTGTGCTATGCGGCTACTTCCCACTAGCTATCTGTTTTACATTTGGTAGTATATATATGTCCATGTAACTCTCTCACTTTGTCCCAGCTTACCCTTCCCACTCCCTGTGTCCTCAAGTCCATTCTCTATGTCTGCATCTTTATTCCTGTCCTGCCCTTAGGTTCTTCAGAGCCATTTTTTTTTTTTAAGATTCCATATATATGTGTTAACCTATGGTATTTGTTTTTCTCTTTCTGACTTACTTCACTCTGTATGACAGACTCTAGGTCCATCCACCTCACTACCAATAGTTCAATTTCATTTCTTTTTATGGCTGAGTAATATTCCATTGTATATATGTGCCACATCTTCTTTATCCATTCATCTGTCAGTGGACACTTAGGTTGCTTCCATGTCCTGGCTATTGTAAATAGTGCTGCAGTGAACAGTGTGTTACATGTCTCTTTTTGAATTATGGTTTTCTCAGGGTATATGCCCAGTAGTGGGATTGCTGGGTCAAATGGTAGTTCTATTTTTAGTTTTTTAAGGAACCTCCATACTGTTCTCCATAGTGGCTGTATCAGTTTACATTCCCACCAACAGTGCAAGAGGGTTCCCTTTTCTTCACACCCTCTCCAGCATTTATTGTTTGTAGATTTTTTGATGATGGCCATTCTGACCGGTGTAAGGTGATAGATACCTCATTGTAGTTTTGTTTTGTTTTTAATTTATTTATTTTTGACTGCGTTGGGTCTTCATTGCTGCACATGGGCTTTCTCTAGTTGTGGTGAGTGGGGGCTACTCTTCGTTGCAGTGTGTGGGCCTCTCATTGGGGTGGCTTCTCTTGTTGCGGATCCTGGGCTCTAGGCACGTGAGCTTCAGTAGTTGTGTCATGTGGGCTCAGTAGTTGTGGCTCGCGGGCTCTAGAGCACAGGCTCATTAGTTGTGGCGCATGGACTTAGTTGCTCCATGGCATGTGGGATCTTCCGAGACCAGGGCTTGAACCTGTATTCCCTGCATTGGCAGGCAGATTCTTAACCACTGTGCCACCAGGGAAGCCCTCATTGTAGTTTTGATTTGCATTTCACTAATGATTAGTGATGTTGAGTGTTCTTTCATGTGTTTGCTGCCAATCTGTATATCTTCTTCGGAGAAATGTCTTTTTAGGTCTTCTGCCCATTTTTGGATTGGGTTGTTTTTTTTTTGATATTGAGCTGCATGAGCTGCTTGTATATTTTGGAGATTAATCCTTTGTCAGTTGCTTCATTTACAAATATTTTCTCCCATTCTGAGGGTTGTCTTTTCATCTTGTTTATGGTTTCCTTTGCTGTGCAAAAGCTTTTAAGTCTCATTAGTTTCCATTTGTTTATTTTTGTTTTGGTTTTTTTGTTTGTTTGTTTTTTTGCGCTATGTGGGCCTCTCACTGTTGTGGCCTCTCCCGCTGTGGAGCAGTACAGGCTCCAGATGCGCAGGCTCAGCGGCCATGGCTCACGGGCCTAGCCGCTCCGTGGCATGTGGGATCTTCCTGGACTGGGCCACGAACCCGAGTCCCCTGCATCAGCAGGCGGACTCTCAACCACTGCACCACCAGGGAAACCCTATTTTTGTTTTTATTTCCATTTCTTTAGGAGGTGGGTCAAAAAGGACCTTGCTGTGATTTATGTCATAAATTCTGCCTATTTTCCTCTAAGAATTTGATAGTGTCTGGCCTTACATTTAGGTCTTTAATCCATTTTGAGTTTATTTGTGTATGGTGTTAGGAAGTGTTCTAATTTCATTCTTTTACACATAGCTGTCCAGTTTTCCCAGCCCCACTTATTGAAGAGGCTGTCTTTTCTCCATTGTATATCCTTGCCTCCTTTGTCATAGATTAGTTGACCATAGGTATGTGGGTTTATCTCTGGGCTTTCTGTCCTGTTCCATTGATCTATATTTCTGTTTTTGTGCCAGTATATGGTTTTATTCTGATAAGAGTCTCCTTCTAAGCCAAACCTGGTTGTAAGGAAATTATATTATAAAAGCTTTCACATAGCCTGGGTGAAAACCAGATTTTAAGGTAGAGCTAAGATTATTTAGCCCAATTGATCCTCCTAGATAGGGTTACATCAGTCCTGGGTATTGCTATATAGTCACAAAATAAACTTTAGGTGAATTGGGAAAATGTTGCCCACCAGGACAAACAGCACAAGAGTTGATGAAAATGATAATGGCATTATTGAATACCTGCTACTTGCCAGGCACTGTGCAAGGTATTTTATATACACTATGTAAAATTTAAAACCTTGGGTAATGGAAATCTTTCAGACATACACAAGTAGAATAATATAATGAACCTCAATGTACCCATTGCCCATCTTCAACAGTTATGAACTCATGGACAGTCTTGTTTCATCTGTGCCCCTATTTACTTCCCCTAAGGACAAAATATATTGAAAGAAATTTCAGATAAACATAATTTCCTCTGTAAGATTTTGGCATGCTCTAAAAGGTAAGGACACTTTAAGCACAGTCACAAGACTGCTGTCACACCTAAAAAAATGAACAGTTCCTTAATATCATCAAAGGTCTTTAGTATTCACTTACCTGATTATCTCATACATTTTTTTAGTTCAAACCAGAATTATAATAGGGTAAATACATAGCAATTGATAGGTAAATCTCTTAAGTATCTTTAATCTATAGGTTCCACTTCTCTCTCTCTCTCTTTTTTTTCCTGGCAATTTATTCATTGCGGAAACCTAGTTGTTTGCCCTTTAGAACTTCCCACAATCTAGATTTGCTGATTGATTCCTCAAGGTGTAATTTAACATGTTCCTTTATTCCCTGTATTTTCTGTAAATTGTTAGATCAGAGGTTTGATCAATCTTAGGTTTGTTTGTTGTTATTTTGGGTTTTTTTATTTGTTTGCAAGTATAGGTGATATCGTATACTGCCATCAGGAGGCACATAATGGTCTGGTTGTCTCTTTTATTTTTTTAACGTTAGTAGCCATTGATGATCACTACCTAGATTCATTCATTTGCACTATCTCATTTAATCCTTACCATACCTCTTCAAGGTAACTATCATTTTATAGGGGAGGAAATGGAAGTTCAGAAAGGTAAAGTGACTTTCCCGGGATCACTAGCTAATGAATGATAGAGCTCATATTCAAATTCCCGTGTATTTGACTTCAAGGGAAAGGGAAAAGGGAAAGGGAAAGGAAAAGGAAAAAAGGGAAAGGGAAATTTGCGTAGTAATATCTGGCAGGCACAATGCAGAGGTCTTAAATAAGCTGTGAGGCTGCTCACTTTTCAGTGCTTAAATATTTTGAGATCTGACTTGTCTAAGCAGTGGTAAAGCATTTTGAAAGGGAGTTAATTTACATGGCTTGTTGGCAGGTAGTTCGCTGATTTGTAAATTTTTACTTCACGTGCTGTTTTCTCTAAATATGTAAACCTATGTATGTAAGAGTCTGTGTGTTTTAATTGTGACATAGATATTCGCTGGAACCTTCTTGCCCTTCTTGATCTAGGTATAATTCTCTTGAACCTCTCATTCCACTCCCAAAGCACATGTTGTTTCTTTGATACTTTGACCTAGACGTGAAACTTGACACCCTAAGTTCCTAAGAAAACCCCACTTAACAAAACACTTGTGAACATACAGGTCACTGAAGGTTTGGTAGAGGAGACAGAGAAGGAGAAGTTATTCTTAAAAATCCACCACTGAAGCTTGACTGACCCTTGAATTTATCCCAATCTCTTTTTGTCTTGCTTGTTCTCTCTCCTTTCCTCCTTTCTCTCTCCCTTTTCAAGGGCAAAATAACATTATCATGCAGAGCAGACCTTGGCCCTAGCTGCTGCATAGACTGTTGAGGTTTTACCTTTAACACTTGTCAATGTATTTTTTTCCGAGTTCTCTTTAAAAGGAATTATGGTACCAGCTGTTCCTATAATAATTTTTCTACCTAATTACATAATAGAGATAATATTTTTAGATGAAAAACAACAATAATTGGTTGCATCAGATGTGTTGATGTCTAAGGTTTATCTGGCCCTGGTTATTGTTTTTTTTAATCTATTTTTTATTAAGTAATTAATTTATTTTTATTTTTGGCTGCATTGGGTCTTCATTGCTGCACACGGGCTTTCTCTAGTTGCATCGACCAAGGGCTACTCTTCGTTGTGGTGCGCGGGCTTCTCATTGCGGTGGCTTCTCATTGCAGAGCATGGTCTTCAGTAGTTGCAGCACGCAGGCTCAGCAGTTGTGGCTCGCAGGCTCTAGAGCGCAGGTTCAGTAGTTGTGGTGCATGGGCCTAGTTGCTCCGTGGCATGTGTGATCTTCCCGAACCAGGGCTCAAGCCCATGTCCCCTGCATTGGCAGGCAGACTCTCAACCACTACACCACCAGTGGCCCTGGTTACTGTAATTGCCAGTTTCTGTCAGCTCATTAAAAGTGGAGGCCCTTTACCAATCTGTTTGAGCCTTGTTCTACTACAGGCAGGGTACAGTAGAAAAGCACTATGCTTTAGAGTTAATTGGGCCTGGATCTGCCTCCCAGGCTTATCCACTCATGAGCTAAGTGATCCTGGACAATTTTTTTAACTCTTCAGAGCTACTTTATGGGATTGCTATGAGGATTATATAAGATAACGCCAATAAAACTCTTGTCACCATGCCTCAGGAAATGGTTACTCCCTTCTGTGGGTCAGTATTGCTGCAGGAACTGGGAACCAGCCCTTGGAGTATAGTCAAACATTGGTGATGACTTCCACAGTCCTGGTCAACTTTTGTACATTTTAAAAATGCACATTTTTCACACCCTCCTTCTCCCAGGAGCACTGTTAAGTTTAAACTAATATTTGATTATAAAAGGCCATAAATATCAGCATCTCTAAGGTAATTTGTGTGTAGAAGAGAGGTGTGTGATAACACTTTTTTTTTTAAAAAAACATAGGTGTGAAGGAATTACAAGTCCAGAAGGCTCCAAATCTATAGTAGAAGGAATCATAGAGGAAGAAGAAGAAGACGAAGAAAGAAGTGAGTCAGTAAACAAAAGGAAAAAGGAAGATGACATGGAGGTGGGTGAAAGCCTGAATACACTTGGAAGGATGGGTTAGGGAATGGTTCAAAAGTGTGTAAGGTGCGAAAGGGAGGTAACATTGTTCTTTTTGTCCATCGTTAGATATTTTAGGAGACGAAGATACCATCGTAATAGATACTTAGATTAACTGTAAGATATAAAGCACTGTTGATGGCTCTGACAAATTGGAACATCAAACTTACAGTACTACCCTACCCTCAAGCAGACTGCTTTCTCATTAGGCCCTTTCTCACCTCTGTACTTCTGTTCCTGTGATTTATCTCATGAGAAAATCCCATTTCGTACCAGTCTACCCTAAACTTATCCAGATCCTTCCCATCTTTCAAGGTGTATCTCCTTGGGGAAGCTTTCTGACCCCAGTTTATATTAGTCCCTCTGCAGTACAGCACTGAGAGCCTGTAGGACACACCTTAGCACTTTCTTTTCTGAAGTTGTGACCAAATCATAGAACTGATTTTCATAAGCCACATTCAAAATATTATGGTTTTCTTATAGTCATCCCTAGAATGCAGATTCAGTGTCCTCTAATAACATAAGAATTGTCTCCCAACAAAAATATCCTATGTATTTTGAGGGCAGGAACTGATGTTCTGTGTGAATTTCCTTCAGCGTATAGCTCAGGGTTGTGTGCATAGTGAGTGTTCTGTGAGAACTTGCTGAGCAACTGATTTGAGGACACCAGTGGGAAGGGGTGCTTTTTCTGGGAAATGATGAGTGAGTGTGAGCCATAGACTTTCTGGGATGGATTATGAACATCTTACTAATGACAGGGAATTAGTAAAATGTTACTAATCTTACTTATGTATACTTGGTGTATACCACATATTCCTTTGCATTTGGAGATGCTAGTGTTAGCAAGGAAGAGGGTGCATTTTTTTTAAACAGTATTTTTAATTTAATGAGGATCTTCTTGTCATCCTTAAGATAAATGAATAATACTTTGTACCTCTTTGGAGTTTACAAAATTATAAATAATGCATGATCAGTTTGCCCTCCAACACTCTGTGAGATGAGGGGAGACCTTTTCTCACATGTTAACACTATAGAAACTGAGACTCAGAGATGAAGAGATTTGTTCAGGGTAATCAATTAGTGTTTAGTAGATTTGAGACTGATACAAACTATCAGTTACGTTTTACCTTTTATGTGCTAGGATCTATACTGAATGCTTCACATTAATATCTCTAGTTCTCATTTTGCCTCTGCATTGTAGATATTACCACTGTTTTACAACTCAGATGCAGATACTTGCTTATGGTCACATATAAATGTTAGTGCTAAAACACATCTAGATCCTCTGATTTTTAATTCCAACTCATTTTTTCCTTATAATTTTTTATAGGGCCTATTGTATGGGGTTTTATGAACTCCAGCAGTTTTGTTAGGAGGACAAACTGAGGCATATCAGTCAATGAGGAGCATAGCTAAACAGTCTCCACCTGAGGAAGGACACAGAGAAACTCTAGTAGTCAACAACTTCTTGCAACTAGTAGATAAGTCCTGGAGATCTGATGCACAGCACAGTAATTATAGGCAACAATACTGTATTATAAACTTCAAAGTTGCTAAGGCACTAGATCTTAATTGTTCCCACCACAAAAAAATGATAATTATATGACATGTTAGAGGTGTTAGGTAACACTATGGTGGTAATCATATTGCAATATATAAATGTATCAGATCAACATGTTGTACACCATAAACTTAAACAATTTTGTATGTCAGTTATATCTCAAAGGAAAAATAAATTAAAATGGAGAAAATGTTAATAATGCCAATTAAACTTAACAACAACAGCACAAAAAACCGGGCAAAGCTTCATAGGGGCATCTCTGTTCAGCACAATATAAAAAGTTGTGTTTCAAATGACCCTGAGGCATACATAAGAGGTCAGTTGCATCCACTCTGCTCTGTAAAAGAAAACAAGCTACACATTTTTATTGGGGATGGGGAGAATCTAATACAAAATGGTTAAAATACAGAAAAGAAAGGGAAAACATTTAAGCTTTGATCCTTAAAGGAATAAACTTGACTTGTCCAGGAAATATTCCTTTATGCATAAATCTCTCTCTTTTTCGGACTGCTTTATTGAAAGGTAACTCATCCAAAGTATACCATTCAGTGATTTTTAGTACAGTCACAGTTGTGCAACCATCACAACAATCTAATCTTAGAACATTTTCGTCACTTTTAAAAGAAACGTCTTACTCATTTGCAGTCATTTTCCATTTCTCTCCATCCTTTCCAGATCTAGGCAATCACTAATCTACTTTACGTCTCCACAGATTTGCCTAATTTGAGCATTTAATATAAGTGGAATTATACAGTATGTGATCTTCCATGACTTCCATTCCATCGCATAATGTTTTCCAGGTTCATTCTGTTGTAGCATGTATCAGTACTTCATTCCTATTTATGGCTGAATAATATTCCATTGTATAGATAGACCTTTTTTTTTCAGATTTATTGAGGTATAATTGCCAATTAAAATTGTAAGATATTTAAAGTGTACAATGTGATGAACAGATGCATTGTGAAAGGTTACTCCTCAATGAGTTAACACATCCATCACCTCACAGATTTACCTTTTTTGTGTGTGTTTTTGAGGACATTTAAGTTTACTCTCTTAGCAGATTTCAGTTATACAATACATTATTGTCAACTATAGTCACTATAATTGTGTTTTATATTAATTAGATCCTCAGACCTTTTTCATCTTATAACTGAAAGTTTATACCCTTTTACCAACTTCTATCTATTCTTCTACCTTCCAGCCCCTGGCCTGGTAACCACTTTTTTTTTTTTTTTTTTGTGGTATGCGGGCCTCTCACTGTTGTGGCCTCTCCCGTTGCGGAGCACAGGCTCCGGACATGCAGGCTCAGCAGCCATGGCTCACGGGCCCAGCTGCTCCGTGGCATGTGGGATCTTCCCGGACCGGGGCATGAACCCGTGTCCCCTGCATTGGCAGGCGGACTCTCAACCACTGCGCCACCAGGGAAGCCCCTGGTAACCACTTTGATAGACCACACTTTTAATCCATTCATCAGTTAATGGACATGTGGGTTATTTCCACTTTTTGTCTATTAGGAATAATGCTGATATAAACATTCAAGTACAAATTTTTGCGTGGGCATAGGTTTTTATTCTCTTTGGTATATACCTGTGAGTGGAATTGCCGGATGGTAACTCATTTGAGGAACAGCCATTCTGTTTTCCAGAGTGCCTGCATCATTTCATATTCGCAGCAGCAGTGTATGAGGGATCCAGTTTTTCTGTATCCTTGCCAGCACTTGTTACTGTCTTTCTTTTTGATTATAGCCATCCTAGTATGAAGTGGAATCTCATATCTGTGGTTTTGATTTACATTTTTCTAATGACTATTGATGTTGAGCATGTTTTCATGTGCTTATTGGCCATTTATGTATCTTCTCTGGAGAAATATCTCTTCATATCTTTTGCCCATTTTTAAATAGGGATATTTGTCTTTTTATTATTGAGTTGTATTTGCGGATGAAATCTAGTATGCATTTGGGAGCGGCTTGTGAGATTATGCTGTCTCTGTGGAGCTGATCTCTTATAAATGACTCGTAAATGGGAAGCACTGCATGCAGTAGGACAGGCTGAGGTTCCAAGTTGAAATGACAATTAGTGTTCATTTCAAAGTGTCCTGCGTCTGGAAAATATTAATAGAAGAGAATAGAATGAGTTGTTTAGTGAGATCTAGAAGATCCAAGTTTCCTGACTCCCCATCCAGTGATCTTTTTTTTTAAATTGTGGTAAAAAACACACACAACATAAAATTTACCATCTTAACCATTTTAAAGTGTATAGTTCAGTAATATTAAATATATTCACACCGTTGTGCAACCAGTTTCCAGAATTTTCTTATCTTGCAAAACTGAAACTCTGTACCCATTAAACAACAACTCCCCTTTCCCGCTTCCCTCAACCCCTAATAATCACCATTCTACTTTCTGTTTCTGTGAATTTCACTATACTTTAGATACCTCATATAAGTGGACTCATATAGCATTTGTGATCATTAATGATCAATGCAAATCAAATCAAATGCAAATCAAAACCATAAATATCACTTTGTACCCATTAGGGTGGCTACTGCCAAAAAAACCCAAAATAACAAGTATTGGCAAGGACATGGAGAAATTGGAACCATTGTGCACTATTGGTGGGATTAAAAATGGTACAATCACTATTAAACATGGTATGGCAGTTACTCAGAAAATTAAAAATAGAACTACGTTATGATCCAGCAATCTCACTTTTGGGTATATACCCAAAAGAAATGAAAGCAGGGTCTTGAATAGATATTTGCACACCCATGTTCATAGCAGCTGATCTCTTTATAATAAGTTCTGTTGGAACATCTCTTCATGTACTTATCGGCTGTTTGTACATCTTCTTTGGAGAAATGTCTGTTCAAATCCTATGCCCATTTTTAAATGAGGTTATTTGATTTTTTTGTTGTTGAGTTACAGGAATTCTTTTATGTCCTTTGGATATTAACTCCTTATGAGATACATGATTTGCAGATATTTTCTCCCATTCAGTGGTATGCCTTTTCACTCTATTGATTGAGTTCTTTGATGCACAAACATTTTTAAGTTTGATATAGTCCATTTATCTATTTTTACTTTTGTTGCCTCTGCTTTTGGTTCCATAACCAAGATATCATTGCTCAGTCCAATGTTGTGAAAAGTTTCATGATGCTTTCTTCTAGAACTTTTACAGTTGTAGGTTTTTATATTTAGGTTTTAATCCATTTGAGTTAATTTTTGTATGTTCTCCAACTTCATTCTTTTGCTTATGGATATCTAGTTTCCCCAGCACCATTTGTTGAAAAGAGTGTCCTTTCTCCATTGAGTAGTCTCAGCATCCTTATCAAAGATCATTCGACTGTATATGTGAGAGTTTATTTCTGGGCTCTCGAAGTTTTTATTCCATTGCTCTATTTGTCTGTCTTTATATCAGTACTATGCTGTTTTGATTACTGTAACTTTGTAATATATTTTGAAATCAGAGAGCATGAGTCCTCCAATTTTGTTCTTCTTTATTAAAATTGCTTTGGCTATTTGGGGTCCCTTGAGATTCTATATGAATTTTAGGATGAATTTTTCTATTTTTGCAAAAAATGCCATTGGGATTTTGATATTGTGTTAAATCTGCAGATCATTTGGGTAGTATGAACATCTTAACCATGTGGTGATCTTTAATACAATATATGCTGTCTCATGCTCACTTCTAGATTTTCATATTTTGGTTGATATGTGGTCATCTAATTATTTCAGTTATAATATTTCAAAATTTTGATGCAGAGAAGTATAGAGAACCTTTTATTTGTTCAGCTTGTATTTGATGAGTGCATACTCTGTGCCATCTACTTTATATCGAGATTTAACAGATATTGACATTTTGTCATATTTGTGTCAGTTTTCCTTTTCTAAATTACCATTGCAGGAACATCATATCATTGTCATAAATAAAAATATAAGAAAACATGTTCTATGAACAAATCAACATATTTTCAGTATTCCCTTCCAGTTCTTTCCCAAAGTATACCATATTTTTCCACTAGTAATCCTAACTTAGATGACATGTTGTACTCTGCTTCTTTCACTTAATATTATATTGTAAGCATTTTTCATACTACAATGTGTTTTTGTAGTTATTCTTCTGATGATGTGTTCTTTTTGCCAAATGAGTATAAGAAGCTCAATCTTGGCCTTACCATTTACTAGGTTTGTGATCTTAAGAAAGTTTCCTAGGTTCACTGAAACTAATAGAAGTAAAAAGTAAACTTCTGATTATCTAAACATGGAAATTACAACAATAACCTATGTCACAAGGCTGTTATAAGGATTAAATGTATATTAAAATGTCAGGGACATGGTAAGCTCTTAATATGTGCTAGTTTCCTTCCCTTTCCTTTTCCCAGGGACCTAGTTTTTATCCTGTTCCTCCAGGGGTTGCCCTCAGAGACTCAAAATTTGCTCTTATTCCTCCAGACCAAGAAAGACCATCCTTACACTTGGAGAATTGAACTGGCAAAAACAGAAAAATACTGGGATGGCTGGTTCCGAGGCTTATCCAATCTCTTTCTTAGTTGTCCTATTCCGAAATTGCTGCTCCTGGCTGGTAAGTGTGTATGTGTTTTTATTAGTCAGCTTGGGCTGCCATAACAAAATACAATAGACTGGGTGGCTTAAACAACAGATTAATTTTCCCACAGTTCTAGAGGCTGGAAGTCTGAGATAAGGGTTCCAGACTGGTCGAGTTCTGCTAAGAGCTCTCTTACTGACTTGCAAACAACCACCTTTTCACTGTGTCCTTACATGGCAGAGAGAGCGAGAACAAGCTAGCTCTCTGCTGTTTATTCTTATAAGGACACTAATCCTGTCCTGTGAGGGCCCTACCCTTATGACCACATTTAACCTTAATTACTTCCTCATTTAACCTTAATTACTTCCATATCTCCAAATATGGTCACATTGTGAATTAGGCCTTCATCATATAAATTTGGGGGGAACACAGTTGAGTCCCTAGCAGTGTATGTATATTGTCATCTCAGTATGTCTTTGTTAAAACTATTTACCAAATGGGTAGCGACTTCCAAAGTGAAGTACCATCCTCACTCATTTGTGCCCTTTCTCCTCCCTTTGCCAAATCCCTAAACCTAACTAAGCATAAGCATCCACCTGGGATGGCCGAATTCTGGCCTGGCCTCTACCTGGTCAAGCCCAAGTCCTTCTCCTTGAGTGGTATAAGGATATTCTGAGTATAATGGAAATTTGAAAAGTAAAACCCTATTTTCAGAAACCAGCTTAAACAAGCAAAGTGATTACAGGGAACCTCAGCCTAGAAAGCTTCATGTGGTGAGAATATACCCTCAGGGAGTTAGGATTGGCATTAACATGAATTGAGAATGTCATCATGTTTACAACTCTAGCAATTTTTACTTCATTATTGAACAGCAAAGCCTATTTCACACAGCTTTTTTCTAGCAAGCTACTTATGGATTCTCTTATTTTGTTCTAGGTGTTGATAGATTGGATAAAGATCTGACTATTGGCCAAATGCAAGGTAAGCTGTGAAGAAATTATGTTCCTAGGTCCCCTGAGGGCAGAGAAATGGGCAGAGTCATGTGGAAATTTTCCATCTAAAAATGGGAATTATACTACCACATATGCCTCAGAGTTGTAAGGATTAAAGTGAGGCAGTGTCTTTGAAAGGGACATTATAAACTATAAAGTACTCTGTGTAAATATACATATTGTGAAAGATATTCTGAATACTGATCAGTATTTTTATTATTGTTCGAATTCTTAGGAAAGGGAAAGGTCCAAGATAACCCAGATACAAAAAGGTTGAACTCTATTTAGAAGACAGCATAATGAGGTGGTAAAAGCAAGGGCTCTGAGAAATGCGTTTGAGTATTGCTTCCTTCCTGCTAATTTTTTTGACCTTGGGCAAGTTACTTGACCTGCCTTAGCTTTAGTTTTCTCGGTCTATAAAATGAGAAAATTGATGGCAACCTCACAAGGATTGTGAGGTATAATGAGTAGGAAAGTGACATGTTGTGCTTAGGTCCAGGTGTATTGGCTAGATGACTGTGGAGGTAGTGGAACCAATTTCATGGAAGCTTTTGGCTTTAGTATAGATGAAAGGCCTGGTGAAGGTGAAGTCAGTAGTCACTGGCAACTTTGGGTTATAGGAAGAAGAGGTGCTAACTCCAAGGCCAAGGTTTCAAGCTTAAGCAGATTCTGTTCTTGACCTTCCTTCTTTTCTACTTACTCTCCCTGGGCAATCTCATGGCTCTCATTTATACCCTGATAACTCCCAAAACTAAACATCTGACTCATACCTCTCCATGTATCAAACCTGCTGGACATCTCTACTTGGATGTCTCATGGGCCCCTCAGACTGTTCTTGAGCTGTCCTCAAGCTCTCCACAGAGAAGGCTATTTTCCTTGATAATAGTTGTTCAAAGGCCTCTGAATGATTTATCAAACTCCAACCTTAGACCTTCATACCATACCCTTCCCTTCCCCCAACTACATAGTGTTCTGAGGCCTTGAGCAGGACCATGGGCTGGGACTATGTGATTTTTTTGGCACTGATGTTGGTAATTCTATTTTATTTTTTAATTTATTTTCGGCTGCATCAGGTCTTTGTTGCTGCACCTGGGCTTTCTCTAGTTGCAGCGAGCGAGGGCTACTCTTCGTTGTGGTGCATGGACTTCTCATTTCGTTGGCTTCTCTTGTTGCGGAGCACGGGCTCTAGGCATGCGGGCTTCAGTAGTTGTGGCATGTGGGCTCAGTTGTTGTGGCTCATGGGCTCTAGAGTGCAGGCTCAGTAGTTGTGGCGCATGGGCTTAGTTGCTCTGCGGCATGTGGGATCTTCCCGGACCAGGGCTCAAACCCCAGTCCCTTGCATTGGCAGGCGGATTCTTAACCACTGTGCCACCAGGGAAGTCCTGATGTTGGTTATTCTGAGCTTAGACATTTTTCCGTAAATTCAATTAAGCAAACCTTTTCTAAGCAAGAAAAGACCTGTGTAAGACCTGTGCTTGATGCTGGGCACACAGAAGAACCAGACATAGCTCTTGATACTATCTGAAAGCAGTTAATCTTGACTAGAATAGCATTTGGAATCAGTGTTGATCACCAGCCTTGGAAGCAGACAGTCCTGGGTTTGAATCACTCTTACTGGTTTTGTGGCCTGAGTGGATTGCTGACTTCCTTAATTCTGAGTTTCTTCATCTATCGAATGGAGATAATGAAATAATTCAATTGTGTGAGGTTTAAATGAGAAAATGTGGGTGAAGTAAAATAAATGATGGCTTCATTGTGTCCAGGAGGCACTCCTGATACCTCATTAAATCCCTCCTGTTTCCCCAGTAAGGTTTATGCCAAGACCACTTTCTCTTTCAAAGCATCCCATGAGTATGTATAGAGAGTAATGACATCCATAAAACAAAAGGAAATGGCTAAATCACCACAGATTCCAAACCACAGCCTTCCCAGCACTATTTAAACCAGCTGAATTAGTTACTGAATCCTAGAAATCCAGCACTCATTGATGGTGCAACTTAGGTGAATGATTTAGGCTCTCTGAACCTAAAGTTCCTCATCTGTAAGATTGGCGGGGAGGGGCTTCCCTGGTGGCACAATGGTTAAGAATTCACCTGCCAGTGCAGGGGACATGGGTTCGAGCCCTGATCCTGGAAGATCTCACATGCCGTGGAGCAACTAAGCCCGTGTGCTACAACTACTGAGCCTGTGCTCTAGAGCCCGCGAGCCACAACTGCTGAGCCCACATGCCACAACTACTGAAGCCTGCGCGCCTAGAGCCCGTGCTCCGCAACAAGAAAAGCCACCGCAATGAGAAGCCCGCGCACTGCAATGAAGAGTAGCCTCCACTCGCAGCAACTAGAGAAAGCCCGCGTGCAGCAACGAAGACCCGATGCAGACAAAAATAAATAAATAAAATAATATGGGGTTGGAAATATGCCCACCTCATAGAATAATTGTGAGGATTACCCATGATTATGTTATTTTATGTGTACTGGGTACAGCATTGTTAGTATGTGTGAGCTCTCCCTGATTCCTTATACCCACTCTTCCAAAGAGGAGTGAAAAATGCAGTCCCAGTCATCAGGGTTTGAGTTGTAAGTTTTATCAGGTTATTTGCTCAATCGTTCATTCATCCAAAACTTACTAAGCACTTATTTAATATCTAGCCCTGGGTTGGGCCCTATTAGGGATATAGAGCAAGTAATGATATTAGCCCTGTTCTTATAGAAATGACACACTCCTGGGGGGGCAAGCACCAGTGGCATATAGATATTAGTTTACAGAACAACAGGGGCACAAGCTGCTCTGTGTTTGGATCCATTAACTGCATTAACAGAAGTACATTAGGAGATACAGGGGAGAGGGGACTAGGCTGGAGCACCCAGCGGCAGCTTACTGCAGGAAGAGGGGCATAAGCAGGACCTTACTGGAGGGAATGGTCTTAGTTCCTCTGCTGACTAATTAAGTGGCCTTGGGCAAATCACTTCACTAATCAAGGCCTTGGTTTCATCATCTCAAAAAAGAATTTCAGTATTTGTCCTGCTTAATTTTATAGGGTAAATTTGAGAATCAACTTAAAAAATGGGTAGATGAGTATTTTGAAAAAAGATTTTAAAGCACTGTGTAACTGGGGTAAGAATCCCAGAATGTGATAGCCAGAAGGACTTCCAGAGCTTACTCCCTTATTCTGAGGCTCTGAGAGTCTGCTCTCTCTACCTGTGGGAGCTCTGGGTCCCGTATTCTTTAGTCTCCTTAGAGATCTTGCTTTATCAGTCATTTCTGTTCATTCTTAATAACTGTCACGTTAGTTGTGAGCTTACAGTGTTCTACAGGACAGTGTGAAAAAGTGCCTAGTACCGTGTCTGGCACATAGTTAAGCACTCAAATGGTAACTTATTATTGTAATAATAAATCTCAAAGTCCTTAACATGGCCTACAAACCCCTTAATGGTATGGTCCCTGCTTACCTCTCCAGCCTCATTGTTAACTCTCATGAGCACCGTGCCAAAGTTTTTCTTTTCAGGAGCAAATACCATTTCATCCTTCTTTCTTTGTGTAAGTTATTTTTTCTGTGTGGGAAGCCTTCCTGGATCCCTATTTGATTGCAAAGCCCCTCTTCTTGTGTTTTTCCAGTTCCATACTGTGTTTTTCCAGTTCCATATGCTCTGTGTTATCATAGGAACTACATGCTGCATTAAAATGTTGGTTTTTATGTTTTGCTCTCCCACTAGACTGTAGTGTATACAGGAACTGTTTCTATGTGTCTGGCCCAAAGTAAATGCATACTAAATAGGTGTAGAAAGAAAAAGTGAAGGGAAAATGATTTGCTCAAGGTTACAATTTCAAGTATTACCATCCTCCTCAAAGGCTAGGTGTAATTGGGTCCAGAGTATTGGCAGGGAGGGGATGGGGGAGTCCTGGCCTCCTGGAGTGACCTGTGAGGCTGCAGAGATGGTAAGGAGAGGACCATTTTAGTCCCTGAGGTGGCTTTGGTTTGTATCTTCCCCAGGGAAGTTCCAGATGCAGGTCCTACCCCAGTGTGGCCATGCAGTCCATGAGGACGCTCCAGACAAGGTGAGTCTGGTGCTTGATGAATGTAAAAGGACAACGTGGAATAACTGTGGGTCTCACAGAAGATAGAACCAGCCTCTGAGTCAGCCTGTGTCGCCTGCAGCAGCTGCTGTGGGGCCTACACAGATGGGACTCCACTAGCTCCCCAGACCTCTCCCTGGCAGCTGCTTCTGGTCTTGGCTTTGTGTGTATGGGCTGAGGAGTTACTGGCACCCTGCTATTTCACCCAGGGCTCTATGGTTAAGATCTTAAGCTCTACTTCTCCATTGTCCCCGAAAGCCAGATGGTAGAAGGGATAATCGGGTAGAAACTGCTCCCTAAACCACAGTCACAGTTAGGAATTAATATGTGCTCCTCCTGTAGGAAAAAAGTGCTTTGTAACTCTAAGGGGATAAATAAGCCTTCACATCATTCCTCTTGACTTCTCTGGACCCATCCCTGGCAAATGGTGGGGAGGAGTCTCCCAGCCCTGCCAGGACCCAGGTCCTTTTGATTTCAGGCTCCTCAGAACTGTAGGACCCATGAGTCCACCAGAGAGCCTTACCTTCCAACAGAAGCCCACCAGACCTCCAAGGATGAACACCGTTGCTACCCTTAACATGGCCTGGAACATCTCTCCCTTTTCCAGGTAGCTGAAGCTGTTGCCACTTTCCTGATTCGGCACAGGTTTGCAGAGCCCATCGGTGGATTCCAGTGGTAAGGAAGTACAAAGGTTTAAGGAGCCCAGCAGTGCTCCAACAAAGATATTTGCAAGGTTATAGGTATCTCTGCCTTACCCCTGCCTGGTTTAGGTCACCTTGCCTTTCTTCTTCCTCTTCAACACAGAGCCCAGCATGTGTGTTTCTGCAAAGCCATGGTTGGTTCTTTCCATGTGCTCTGGTTCAGTGAGTTGTTGCCTAGCTGACATTAAATGATGCCTAGTCCCCCACCCTCACTGTGATGCATACTTCTTCTTAAGATGCCCCTTCCTGTGGAGGCTGGGATGGGAATCCGTCCTTTTCCAGGCTCTCAGAGAAGTTCTATATGCCTTCTCCTGCCCTGCTGCCAAGGAAGGTGGGGCAGGTCTTGAGGCTGTGTAGAGATCCGGAGCAGGGATTCCAACCCCAGCACTAGTAACATTTGGGTTGGGTAATCCTTTGTGGTGCGGGCTGTTCTGTGCACTGTAGCATGTTGGAACAACATCCCTGGCCTTTACGTACCAGAAGCCGGTAGCACCCCTGAACACACACAGCTGTGACAGGCAAACATGTTTCTAGATTTTACCAAGTGTCTCAAGAGAGGCAAAGTCATTCCCAGTTGAGAACCACTGGGTCTAGAGGAACAAGGATGCCCCTCATCCTAGGAAGCTCTCCGTGTGATTAGGC